>NC_026008.2:40227442-40527442 GCF_000442705.2 Elaeis guineensis | reverse complement strand
ACCACATCCTTGAGGGCGTTAAGTATAGGTCGGTCAAGGACAGCATTGTAGGCTGATGATATTTTGATGACCAGAAATGTGAGCCATACAGTTGATTGGTGGGGTTCTCTCCCTGCGGTGATTGGTAGGGTGATCTCTCCTTCCACAGCTTATCCATTTGATCAGGTACTTTAGTTGGTAGAGCTTCTATTGATTTTTTTCATCTTTGTAGCTATCAAAATGCACTACCTAACAAGCACTTGATCTCCTCGATTTTTTTCGACTCCAGTCTTTGTTGGGAACCAGACTAACAAATAGTAAATGAAAACCACATCCTTGAGGGCGTTAAGTATAGGTCAGTCAAGGACAGCATTGTAGGCTGATGATATTTTGATGACCAGAAATGTGAGCCATACAGTTGATTGGTGGGGTTCTCTCCCTGCGGTGATTGGTAGGGTGATCTCTCCTTCCACAGCTATGAAATCTCCAGAGAATCTGACCAATGAAGCATCGATCTGATTTAACTAATCCAGCATATTCATTTTTTAGAATGCATGATAGAACAATATATCTTCTATTATTAATTAATATTTTTTTTCATTATAGTTTGCTATTGTCATAGAGACGATAACAGCATTATTGTAGGGAGTTTGGATTCCTCTGACATCATTATCAAAAAATAAAATTGTATTGTTAGTACGTTGTCGCTTTGGAGAAGGGCCTTCAGCTACTTCAGCTGCTCTCTGAGCTCCATCAAAATATGAGATCATGTTAATAACTCCAGTAGTAGGCTTATTGAGCTTATTTCATTATCGAGCATCTGGTGTTGTTCAGTGACTTGACTTGCTCGATCTTAAACATATTTGTTGAGATAACCTCAATGGATTAGTGCTTCGATCTCATCTTTGAGTTGCCGACACTCTTCAGTTTTATGACTTGTTGGCGCAACTGTAGGCCGTGCATGAAAACCTGGTGATTCACTAGCAACAAAAGAAAAGATCACCTAGATACAAAAACATGCGGATATATTCAAGAATGAGGACGATCAAGAATGCCCTAGATTCAAGAAGAAGGGAGAGAAGATGAGGCGACGATAGATTTCTTGGGAGAAAGAGCTTTATTTTGTATCTGTAATCAGCATACAATACAGGAGTACTTTTTAATCCTTGCCCTAATTATGTGTATATATACCTATATATAAGGATCAAGCTCAAGCTTAACAAAACTCCCAATAGCTAATCCACTATATGAAGCGAAAATTTAGTGCAGGGACAAAATGATAATTTTAAAACTTTTTAAAAATTATTATTTTATAGCAAAATTATTAATTAATCTCATTAATTAATACTAATTAACCCTACACTAGGATCTAAATATGATACAATAGCATGCATTTAAATTTGAAATTCAAATTTGAAACAGTAAACTTTTTACTGTACTGTGTTCAGAACACATCACCTTTTGTGGGTAGTCGATCACCGCAATCTGATCACCGTTGGAGGGCTCTGATCATCACATCGCAGCCACACTAGTGTCTGGCCTCTGTGGATCGTCCACACGAAGCTCCCGTCTGATCGGCTCCTCACGAATGCTAGTTCGTGATTTCATCCTTTTGATGGCTGATGTTGATCGAACTCCTTCGATCGATGTGTCCCGACTCCTCGGATGCTTTGGATCATCTGTACGGTTGGTTGAGAGGCTGATGGATCTCTCCCTAAAATTTGGTGGACTCACGACACTCGTGGCACACCAATCTCTCTTCCCGAACCCTAGGTAGAAACCCTAGGGTACACACCAAAAACCCTGCACCCACTTCTCTCTCCTTGTTCTCTCCTCTCGGTAAATTTTGAACACTTCAAAATTTTTTCAGAACCTCCCCACGCCCCTTATCTCTTCTTTCTTTTTGTTGCCCACGCCCCCTCCCTTTCTCATTTTATAAAACATCGCAAGAGATGTTGAAAGCGTGTGAGTGGATAAGAAGAGGTGGTTGCTCACTTAAATTCAAATCAAATTTGAATTCAAGTGTCAACCAATCTTATCCTCATCCATTTGTACGAGAAAGAAGAGATGGCGTGGCCCTTTTTTTTTTTTTGTGTGTGGAGACTTTCACGAGAAATTATTGATTGTGTGAAATATGGGGCGCACAAAAGAGGATAAGCTGGCGCATAGTTATTTGGTTATCCATTCAAATTCAAAACCCCTTTGAATTTGGATGGGTAACAAACCAAGTTAATCCAAATAATTGGCGCACAGAAACATGGGCATGAGAGAGCTTTACGTGGGAGAAAATTCACGAGAAAATTTCTTCTCGTGAATTCAAATAGGCGCAAGGAAGTTGGGTGGCACAGGGAATTTAAAACAAGATGGTTTGATTTAAATTGAGCCAACCTAATTAAAATAGGTTAAGCACAATTAGACCAGATTAAATCCAACACAATTAGACTTAATTAGGCTTAATAAAATTCTAATCAAATCAGGAATTAACTAAGCCTAACCCTTGAACAAATCAGGGACTAAACCACCTTAGCGATTAGATCAACACTTAACCTAATCGGGTCAATCCAAACTGAATCCAATTCAATTGGACTTGATCTAAAAATAATTACTCAATCAAATTAAGTTAATTAGCGATCAAATCACTAATTAAACCTCTCATAAATATTGAGTCCAAATCCGATGGGCAATTAGGCATCAGAGACCATCGATATGAAACCCTGATTAAAGAGTTCAAATTTCAAATTCAAAATTTGAAATTTAAAATTTTGACCCCGGCACCCAAAATGTGTGAAACTCATGATCAGAGAATCCTAATTCTCAATCATAGAGTTTCAGACACATAAGACTCATAATCAGCCATCAGATCAGAAAGGAACCTCTAATGTGTGTGACCCCGTAGGTTCGAACCTAAGCCGGTAGCACAGGAACCAATTCCTGTACTAATCGAAGTGACCATCTAGCAATGGTACCCGATGATCGGATAGATCGAATAGTCGCAATCACAACATTCAGAACCTACGTGAATATGGTTACCGTATAATTCATCCCTTTTGACCCCTGTGTTTAGGACGACTCAGGGTTAAACTGTCAACCCTGATGAGATCATCCGAATCGTGCTCAACTCAATTAGTCCTGTGACTCCTCACTAGGACTACCCTGGCCAAGGTTTTGCTAAATTGAAACACGACTGTACACAGCTCCTAAACTGGAGTGGTCAATCCCATCTTGACACACGCACCGACAAGTTAAGTACTTGACTACACCCAGCAGCCTTCCGTCACTGAATTAGAAATTCAGGTAGTTCGGTGCCTAAGTGCAGTGAGTTGCTTGCAAGTCACCGTGGCGGTCTCAGATCGGAGGGACATTTATACCCATATCCCATCAGAGCAAATCTTGACAGCAGAAATAGCTTCGGAGTCGGTCACGTTCAGTGCAGATGTACCATTACATCTCACCTGTATGCCATACCAGTGTCTCCACACTCCTTGGTTACGAGGACAACCAACCCATATGGCATACAACGACCTATGCTCGATAAACGTTGTCGTCCTTGGTAACAACGTATCATTTGATCGCGAACAGGTTTAAAGACTAAGCGACAAATCCTCCTTTGTCGAGTCTAAATAGTCCTAAGGACTTCACCACAACACAGGAGTTCATTAGAAGATGATACATTTGTGATGAAAAAATATCAAAATAACTTTTATTTATTTATAATTCATGTACTAATACAAAAGGAGCACAACCGTCAACAGGCTGACGATTGGCTTTGGGACACTATTCCCAACAATCTCCCACTTGGCCTAAAGCCAATCGGTGCAGTATCTAATACCCATCTTCGACTTATAGTCGTTGAACTCCTTCACCGCAATGGCTTTAGTGAATGGGTCGGCCAGGTTCTCCTTCCCGTCGATCTTCTGAAGATCGACGTCACCTCGATCCACGATCTTCCGGATGAGATGGTAGCGATGCAGAATATGTTTCATCCGCTGGTGTGCCTTCGATTCCTTCGCCTGAGCAATGGCTCCAGAGCTATCACAGTAGAGCAAAACTGGACCAACAAGGGAGGGTGCTACTCCGAGCTCGGTGATGAATTTCTTCAGCCACATCGCTTCTTTGGCAGCATCTGATGCAGCAATATACTCCGCCTCGCATACTGAATCAGCCACAGTGTGCTGCTTGGAACTCTTCCAACAGACAGCTCCACCATTAAGGGTAAAAATAAATTCTGACACACTCTTGCTGTCATCGCGATCAGACTGGAAACTAGAGTCTGTAAATCCTATAAGTCTCAAGTCCGATTCACCATATACAAGCCACTGGTCCTTAGTATTTCTTAAATACTTCAGGATGGTTTTAACAACCTTCCAGTGATTCTCCTCTGGATCAGATTGGTATCTACTCACTACCCCTAGTGAGTATGCCACATCTGATCGTGTACATGTCATGGCGTACATGATAGATCCCACTGTCGAAGCATATGGAATCCTACCCATACGCTCTCTCTCTTGAGGTGTTGTCGGACAATCCCTTTTCGAGAGAGAAATTCTATGGCCTATCGGTAGATAGTCTTTCTTGAAATTCTCCATGCTGAACCTTTTCAGCATAGTATCAATATATGTGAACTGGGATAAGCCAAGCAACCTTTTGGATCTATCCCTATAGATCCTCATCCCTAGGATGTAGGAAGCTTCTCCCAGATCTTTCATGGAGAACTGTGACGATAGCCAAATCTTTATTCCCTGTAATGCAGGGACATCATTCCCGATTAAGAGAATGTCATCCACATACAATACAAGAAATACTACTACTGGACCATTAGTCCACTTATAAATGTAGGGCTCTTCTTCGTTCTTAATGAAGCCATACGTTTTGATCGTCCTATCAAAACGTATGTTCCAACTCCGAGATGCCTGCTTAAGTCCATAAATGGACCTTTGTAGCTTGCACACCTTAGACTCATCTGTGGATGTAAACCCTTCAGGTTGTATCATATATACCTCTTCGTCCAGCTCTCCATTTAGGAAAGCTGTCTTCACATCCATCTGCCAGATTTCATAGTCTAGATGGGCAGCTATCGCAAGCATAATCCGAATGGATTTAAGCATTGCCACATGAGAAAATGTCTCGTCATAGTCTATACCATAACGTTGACGATATCCCTTGGCAACCAGACGGGCTTTATAGGTCTCCACCTTTCCGTTTGTGCCCCTCTTCCTCTTGAAGACCCACTTACACCCTATGGGTTTCACTCCTTCGGGTGAGTCAACCAATATCCACACATCGTTGACCTTCATGGACTCCATTTCAGATTTCATGGCCTCTAGCCATTTCTCAGAGTCAGGTCTCTGCATTGCATCCATGTAGGTGATCGGATCCTCATCATTTTCATCAAGTTCGACAGGATCACCATCTCGGACCAACAAACCATAGTATCTGTCCGGTTGATGTGGTACTCTACCAGACCGCCTTAAGGGTGCATAATCAATGGGCTCCGGATCTGATCTAATCAAATCCGGTTCAGGTTCAGTAACATGTGTCGATTTTTTCACCTGTCGAACTTCGTCAAGTTCGACCTTAGAGGCAACAGTTCCTTCACTAAGAAACTTCTTTTCTAAAAAGATTACCTTAAGGCTGACAAACACCTTTTGCTCATCAGCAAGGTAGAAATAATACCCTTTGGTCTCTTTTGGGTACCCTATAAAATTACACTTGTCAGACCTAGATCCAAGCTTGTCTGTAATTAAACGTTTAACATAAGCCGGACACCCTCAAACCCTAAGGTGCGAGAGTATTGGCTTACGTCCTATCAATATCTCATATGGCATTTTGGCTACAGACTTATTCGAAACTCTATTTAGAAGGTAACAAGCCGATTCGAGTGTATATCCCCAAAGGGAGATCGGCAGACCAGCAAACCCCATCATGGATCGAACCATGTCCAATAAGGTCCAATTCCTCCTTTCAGACACATCATTATGCTGTGGTGTTTCAGGAGGAGTCCACTGAGAGAGAATCCCATTCTCTCCTAGATACGTCAGAAACTCATTAGAAATGTATTCACTTCCTCGATCAGATCGAAGAATTTTAATACACTTCTCAGTTTGTTTTTCTACCTCATTTCGGAATAGTTTGAACATTTCAAACGACTCCGACTTATGCTTCATTAAGTAGACATACCCATACCTCGATAGGTCATTTGTGAAGGCTATGAAGTAGAAATATCCACCTCTTGCACTTGAGCTCATAGGTCCACATACATCAGAATGTACCAGACCCAAGAGTTCACTGGCTCGCTCACCTTTTCCAATAAAAGGTGACTTGGTCATCTTTTTAAGAAGACAAGACTCATAGGTTGGAAGTGATTCACAATCACCAAGTTTAAAAATTCCTTCTTGAGACAACCTATTTATCCTGTTCTTATTGATATGACCTAGCCTACAGTGCCAAAGGTAGACTTCTGACACATTATCTATTCTAGGGCGTTTACCGAAGTTTTGAACCACATTAACAGGCTGTGATAGTAAGTAAATTCTATTATTTAATTATCCAACAAATATTGTAACACCATTCAAAATGATATTGCAAATATTTTTTTTTATTAAAAAATCATAACCGTACATGGCCAAAAAGCCTACAGAAATAATATTTAATAAAAAGCTTGGACAATAGTGACATTCACTCAGAATTACATTACGAGAATTGATTACAAGACTCATGATTCCTAAAGCTAGAACTGAAACTTTGCTTCCATCTCCAATGTTCAGGAACCTCTCACCTTCATCAAATCTCCTATTGACCTGCAGACCCTGCATCGAATTACAAATATGATAAGGGCTTCCGGTATCCAATACCCAGGCAGTAGTATCACAAATGAACAAGTTGCAAGGAGTTATCATATAATTACCTTGCTTCCTCTTCGGTCTGTTCGGGTCCAGGGAGGCTATGTATTGAGGATAGTTCCTCTTCAAATGCCCCTGCTTCTTGCAAAAGAAGCACTCTGCCTGGGTCTGGTCGGGCTTGCGCTTCTTGGTCTGACCCTGTGCAACCATCCCAGCATGAGGCTGCACCTTCTTGTTCTTCTTCTTCTTGTTCTTCTTTCCCTTCCCAAAGGGTCGATGACGAGAAGAAGACCCTCCCACTACATTCACCGACTCTTTATGGAGCTGGTGATCCTTCTCAAAGTTCTGCAGCAACCCCAACAACCCGTGGTAGTTTACTGTAGGCTTTGTCATTCGAAAATGAGTAAGGAATGGGAGGAAGGACTTGGGCAAGGAATTAAGGATCGCATCCTTACCGAGCCACTCGTGCAGAGGAAAACCCAATTTGCTTAGGCGCTCAATCATCTCGATCATGTACAGTACATGATCAGTGACTGAGGCCCCATCCCTCATCCGAGCATTGAAAATGGCACAACTAGTTTTGTGCCTTTTAACGTCGTCAGGCGTGCCAAAGGAGTCGTTCAACATTTGAAGCATCTCCTGTGGCTGGGCGTTCTCAAACCTGTGGCTGAACTCGTCATTCATTGCTGCCAGCATAATACATCGGACGGTAGTGCGGTCATTGAGCCACTTCTGGTAAGTGTCTCGGATCGCCTTACTAGCGTTCGGAGCTGGCTCCTCAGGTGCTGGATCCGTTACTACATAAAGGATCCGCTCATGCTCAAGGACGATTTTCAATTTTCGATACCAGCTATCGAAATTAGATCCCATGAGCTTGTCATTATCTAATAATGACCGGAGCGACAGGGTAGTGGCCATAGCTGTATAAAGGAAAATCAGACCTCTATTAGTACATAAATTAATACTAAAGACTTGGACTTTAGTCTAAAATTTTTTTCAATATTTTTACGAACTGGTAGCCTCAACCTCCAATTTGAGGAATTACTTTAATTCCTTAATGGGTACTAGAATCCACACAGACTACACACGAGTCCAACTTTGGTTGGTCAACCCATGTGCATCTATGGGTAGGTTCTTAACCAATTGTTTCTCTAAACAACTTCTAGTAATTGATTTTGCCCCAGAACCTAATCAGTAGGCTTTGGCCTCCACTAAAAAGATCTGGTTAGGTCCAACCATTAACATGACTTAATTTGGTGAATCAGACTAATAAATGATCAGGCCCGACTTTGGCCGGCCAACCTAACCACCATCAGAAAGACTCAACCAAATTATTATATTATGAATGATAATTTCATTAGCCAATGAGCACCAGGCCTTTGGGCCTCCAATGATCATTGAACTAATGGACTCATTATCACTCACTTAATGGGAAGCATTGACTTAGTTATCATTATAACTTAAACATTTTAGGGACCTAATAATTTTTGAGGATTTTATTAAAGGATAGTAGAGAAGAAATCATCCAGCCAATTTCAATCCTCCCACTGACTTCACCAAGTCAGATTAAAAAAGATTTAATTAAAGCTGGCATTAGGAGCACCTAAATCAGTCATACTGATTTATCTAATGACATGGGTGAGCTCTAATCACCAAGTGATCTAATCAAAATCTAACTTACCAGATTGGCCAGGTAAGTGAGATCAGTGGTGGGGATTTGCCATTAACTCGTCAATGATCGAATCAATGCGAGTAGCTCCCGCTTAAGAACCACTAGTCAAAACTGCCAAACTTACCTTAGACATCAACCGGTTCATTAGTTTTAATTTTGATCAACTTAGTAAATAGGGCTCCACCGCGTAGCCATGAATTAAGTCCATCTTGGTCTAGTTAAAGACATAGACCCATTCAACTACAACTTTTGAAGTTGAGTCTAGAGTATCCTTGACCTAATCTAATTTAACTTTTGATTAGATTTGACCAATTACTCCATTTAGTTTTTTTTTTAAGCTAACCTTAGGTCTAACCCAATTATGGACCTAATTCATCTAACCCATTGACCCACAAGTTTATGCAATTGTCTTAGGTCTTAATTCACAATTCTAGACCTACTAGACAACACTTAATTCTTTTAATTAAATACTTGGGCTGATGGGTCAGGGTTTGGCATTTCAAAAATAATTTTTAAATTTTGAAAGATTTTATTTTCTGTTCACCAAATGTGTTGACTCATTTCACAAATGGGTCAGCACATTTCATAAACAGCAATCCTATTACTCATTTCATAACAGAAAATAACTCAAAATAAATCATGAATTTTTTTTTAGATCTAATCTAATACATTCATGATAAATTTTATAATTAAGTCCTTTCGCTGCTTCATCGGCATGGGATATAATTGCATCGGTACCCCTACCGCCATAGGAGACCCCATCGAATGGGAAGAGAGGGCCTTTAAACCCTACTTTTCTCCTATGACCGGACGGCTATGGCAACCAACCCAATTAGATTACTTGCTACTTGGATCAAGTATATCTAAATATACCAATTTCAAAATTTAAATTTTGAATTTCAAATTTCAAATTTCAAATTTTAAATTTCAAATTTGAGATTTCAACCAAATTTCAAATTTTGAATTTTTAATTTTTGAATTTTAAATTTTGAATTTTGAATTTCAAATTTTAAATTTAAAATTTTAAATAAATTTTAAATTTCAAATTTTAAATTTCAAATTTTAAAATTCAAATTTTAAAATTCAAAATTTAAATTTTGAATTTCAAATTTGAAACTTCTAACAAATTTCAAATTTCAAATTTTAAATTTTGAATTTCAAATTTAAACTTATAGATTACACCTTAATCTACGCATGCATATGTATATCATATTCTAGAACCTGGCTCTGATACCATTTGAAGTAAAAATTCAGTGCAGGGGCAAAATGGTAATTTTAAAATTTTTTCAAAATTACTATTTTACAGTGAAATTATTAATTAATCTCATTAATTAATACTACTTAACCCTATACTATAATCTAAATATGATACAACAGCATACATTTAAATTTGAAATTCAAATTTGAAACAGTAAACTTTTTACTGTACTGTGTCCAGAACACATCACCTTTTGTGGATAGTCGATCATCGCAATCTGATCACCGTCGGGGGTTCTGATCATCATGTCACAGCCACACTAGTATCTGACCTCTGCGGATCGTCCACACGAAGCTCCCGTCTGATCGGCTCCTCACGAATGCTAGTTCGTGATTTCACCCTTTTGATGGCTGATGTTGATCGAACTCCTTCGATCGATGTGTGCCGACTCCTCAGATGCTCTGGATCGTCTGCACGATTGGTTGAGAGGCTGATGGATCTCTCTCTGAAATTTGATGGACTCACGATACTCGTGGCATACCAATCTCACTTTTCGAACCCTAGGTAGAAACCCTAGGGTACACACCAAAAATCCTGCACCCAATTTTCTTTCTTTTCTTTCTTTTTCTCTCGGAAGGTTTTGGACCTTCACCTCATGCACAAGGCTTCCTCACGCCCCACTTTCTTTCTCAAGAATTTTTTCTACGCACGCCCCAGCTCCCTATCTCTTTTAAAATAGTTCAAAACGTATCTTATCCGCGTGAGAGGATAAAGACAAGGGGTTACACATTTGAATTCAAATCAAATTTGAATTCAAACTAAAATCAACTCATCCCTATCCACTTGGGTGTGAGAAGAGAAGGTGCGAGTCTGCTTTGTGCGTGGAAAGGTTTCACGAGAAACTCTTTCTCGTGTGAGATGTGGGGCGCTAAAGTGGATAATGTCATGTATGTGCAAGAGATAAGTTATCCATTCAAATTCAAACATGCTTTGAATTTGAATGGCTAACTAATCATCTTTATCCAAATATTGGCGCACAAGAGTGGGCGTGAGAAGGGCTTTGCGTGAGAAAAAATTTACGAGAAGTTTCTTCTCGTGAATTCAAATGGGCGTAGAGATTTAAGGTGGTGCAGGGATTCAAATTCAAATGGTGGTTTGATCTTAATTGAACCAACCTAATCAAAATAGGTTAAGCACAATTAGACTAAATTAAACCTAACTTAATTAAGCTTAATTAGGCTCAATAAAATCCTAATCAAATCAAAAATTGACTAAGCCCAACCTCCGATCAAATCAGGGACCAAACCATCTCGATGATTAGGTCAACTCTTAACCTAATCGGGTCAAACCCAACTGAATCCAATTCAACTGGACTTGATCCAAAAATAATTACTCAATCAAATTGAGTTAGTTAGTGATCAAATCACTAATAAAATCTCTCATAATTATTGAGTCCAAATCCGATGGGCAATCGGGTATCAAAGTCCATCAATATGAAACCTTGATCGAAGAGTTCAAATTTCAAATTCAAAATTTTGACCCCGGTACCCAAAATGTGTGGAACTCATGATCAGAGAATCTTAATTCTCAATTATAGAGTTTCAGACACATAAGACTCATAATCAGCCATCAGATCAGAAAGAAACCTCTAATGTGTGTGACCCTGCAGGTTCGAACCTAAGCCGGTAGCACAGGAATCAATTTCTGTACTAATCGAAGTGACCATCTAGCAATGGTACCCGATATCCGGATAAGTCGAATAGTTGCAATCGCAACACTCAGAACCTACGTGAATATGGTTACTATATAATTCATCCCTTTTGACCCCTGTGTTTAGGATGACTCAGAGTTAAACCGTCAACCCTGATGAGATCATCCGAATCGTGCTCAACTCAATTAGTCCTGTGACTCCTCACTAGGATTATCCTGGCCAAGGTTTTGCTAAATTAAAACACGACTGTACACAGCTCCTAAACTGGAGTGGTCAATCCCATTTTGACACACGCACCGACAAGTCAAATACTTGACTACACGCAGCAGCCTTCCGTCACTGAATTAGAAATTCAGGTAGTCCAGTGCCTAAGTGCAGTGAGTTGTTTGCAAGTCACCGTGGTGGTCTCAGGTCGGAGGGATATTTATACCTGTTGGTGCAAAAATCTGCTTGCGCCGGAGAAGCTGGAGTCGGGAAAGTCGCGGTCGCCGTCGGGACCTGCAAGGGAAGTCTAAACCGGAGGTGGGGTTGCTCCGGCAAGACCCTCCGACGCTCAAGTCAGTTCTCTGCCTCAACAAGAATGGAGCGCTCGAACGGAGAATTTAGCAGAGTTTTGAGATAAGAAATGAGCTTATAGAATAACGTATCTGGGTTCCCCCTTTTTATAGGTGGGAAAGATAACGGATTGATGGCGGTGTCTGTAACCGTCTGGCAGTGGGCTGCCCAGGGTCAGGCGGAGTTTGCTGCGAAGAGTAGTGGAATGGACCCGTGGCTATCACTGGGGCGTGCCACGTGGAGTCTGTCGCGTGAAGTGGGGCGGCGTTTGTTGTCATGATTTGCCAGCGGATGGGAGAATCGCGCGGTATCTGTTGCAGGAGGTGGAGCAGGATCACGATCGTTTATCGTGGCCTGTCAGGTAGTAATGGAGCCGCGTGGGATTCATCGTAGAGAGTGGAGCAGTGCTGCGATCGTTACTGCGGCCTGTCAGGGAGTGGTGGAGCTGCGCGGAATCCGCCACAGGAAGTGTAGCAGAATCGTGGCCGTGATTGCGGCCTGGGAGTGCAGATCTGTCGGCTGAAGTTCGGCCGTGGTCGGAGTCTGACCCCACGTAGGGGTCCGGGCGGAGTCCTCCTTGTGGTTGGGGTAGTGGGTGGAGCCCGGCTCCCGTAGGAGTCCGGGCGGAGTCTTCTTGCTGTTGAAGTCGTCAGCGGAGTCCGATTCCCGTAGGAGTCCGGACGCAGTCTGTCTTGCAGCCGTTGGAGTCGAGGACGAAGCCCGGCTCCCGTAGGAGTCTGAGCGGAGTCTTCCTGCAATTAAAGTCAAAGGAGAGGTCCGGCTCCCGTAGGAGTCCGGACAGCTTACCAGCAGTTGACGTTGAGGATAGAGCCCGACTCCCGTAGGAGTCCGAACGGAGCCCGGCTCCCGTAGGAGTCCGGGCAGAGTCTTCTTGCTGTTGAAGTCGTCGGCGGAGTCCGGTTCCCGTAGGAGTCCGGACGCAGTCTGTCTTGCAGCCGTTGGACTCGAGGATGAAGCCCGGCTCCCGTAGGAGTCTGAGCGGAGTCTTCCTGCAATTAAAGTCAAAGGAGAGGTCCGGCTCCCGTAGGAGTCCGGACAGCTTACCAGCAGTTGATGTTGAGGACGGAGCCCGGCTCCCGTAGGAGTCCGGGTGGAGTCTTCTTGCTGTTGAAGTCGTCGGTGGAGTCCGGTTCCCGTAGGAGTCCGGACGCAGTCTGTCTTGCAGTCGTTGGAGTCGAGAACGAAGCCCGGCTCCCGTAGGAGTCTGAGCGGAGTCTTCCTGCAATTAAAGTCAAAAGAGAGGTCCGGCTCCCGTAGGAGTCCGGACAGCTTACCAGCAGTTGACGTTGAGGACGGAGCCCGGCTCCCGTAGGAGTCCGGGCGGAGTCCGGCTCCCGTAGGAGTCCGGGCGGAGTCTTCTTGCTGTTGAAGTCGTCGGCGGAGTCCGGTTCCCGTAGGAGTCCGGACGCAGTCTGTCTTGCAGCCGTTGGAGTCGAGGACGAAGCCCGGCTCCCGTAGGAGTCTGAGCGAAGTCTTCCTGCAATTAAAGTCAAAGGAGAGGTCCGGCTCCCGTAGGAGTCCGGACAGCTTACCAGCAGTTGACGTTGAGGACGGAGCTCAGCTCCCGTAGGAGTCCGGGCGGAGTCTTCTTGCTGTTGAAGTCGTCGGCGGAGTCCGGCTTCCGTAGGAGTCCGGACGAAGTCTGCTCGCGGTTGTAGTTGTTGGCGGAGTCTGGCTCCCGTAGGAGTCCGGACGAAGTTTGCTCGCGGTTGTAGTTTTTGGCGGAGTCCGGCTCCCGTAGGAGTCCGGACGAAGTCTGACCAGCAGTTGACGTTGAGGACGGAGCCCGACTCCCGTAGGAGTCCGGGCGGAGTCTTCTTGCTGTTGAAGTCGTCGGCGGAGTCCGGCTCCCGTAGGAGTCCGGACGAAGTCTGCTCGCGGTTGTAGTTGTTGGCGGAGTCCCGCTCCCGTAGGAGTCCGGACGAAGTCTGCTCGCGGTTGTAGTTTTTGGCGGAGTCCGGCTCCCGTAGGAGTCCGGACGAAGTCTGCTCGCGGTTATAGTTGTTGGCGGAGTCCGGCTCCCATAGGAGTCCGGACGAAGTCTGCTCGCGGTTGTAGTTGTTGGCGGAGTCCGGCTCCCGTAGGAGTCCGGACGAAGTCTGCTCGCGGTTGTAGTTGTTGGCGGAGTTCGGCTCCCGTAGGAGTCCGGACGAAGTCTGCTCGCGGTTGTAGTTGTTGGCGGAGTTCGGCTCCCGTAGGAGTCCGGGCGGAGTTGTCGTGTAGTCGATTCCGCTGAGGACTTCGGCTGTGGGTATTTTATACCCAACACCAGTCCCCCTACTTCCGAGTTTGAATTTCAAACGAAGGAAGTACAGAGAGAGAGATGGGCACAGCCGAAGCCGTCCCTTCGAATCCTGTGCACTGCCGCCCCCAGATATTTCGGCATTAAATGTGGGCGTGCCGGAGTCTTTTCGAATTGGAGTGGTACGAGGGGATGCTTCGAAATTTCTGCAGGTACACTGGCCTAGGTACGGCGCAATTATAATCCTGCCAACCGCCAGCCGCTTTTAGCCGCCTGCCAGGGGGAGTGGGACACGTGTCGGATGCGGACCGGCCTGGGGGGATTCGCGATCATTATGGCGTCGGATCCCAAGGTCTATTTAAACCCATCCTCCCACCTTTAGGTGTCCCACTCCGTTCCTGAGTTCTCACCAGCGTCTGCCTTCTCTTCGAGAGCCCTGTTTCAGTGAGCATCTTCTCGAGCCGTAGGCATCTCCTGCTTTCGTCCCTCAGGTCCCTCAGAGTGAAATAGGTTAGTTCCAGCACCGCCAACCTTCTTCTCATCACCTAGGGACTTCTTTTCTGTCATTGTTTTTCTTGCATTCCTCCGAGTTAGTCTGTGATCTCTCGTTCCCCCTTCTGTCCGTCTTCTTAGGCTCCTTTAGAGCCTCCCTTCGAAACCACTCGAAATGTCCTCTGGCTCTTTTGCTCCCGGCAGTTCTGAGAGCTCTTCTGCCTCAAACCTCCAGGTCCCCGTCTCTGTAGACGAACCTGCATCTAGGGCTGGGCCCCGTCCAGTTTTCGCGCCGGGTGCCATTCCGTGTTCCTTGACCTCGGAGGAACTCCTTCTGATAAGGGTTCAGTATGGAGTTCCTCCGGAGTACGACTTGGAACTGCCAGGCCCTTCTGACCGGGCTAGCACTCCCCCACCCGGTCGCTTCTGTTTGTACCAGGAAGCATTCCGTGCCAGACTCCGGCTTCCGCTTCCTTCCTTTGTCGTTACCCTCTTCCGCTTCCTAGATATCTCCTTGGCTTCCGTGGCCCCGAATTCTTTTAGGTTCTTGATAGGATTTCTCTCCCTCTGCCATGTAGTCGAGGTCCAGCCGTCTCTCTCCTTGTTTAGGCACTTCTATACCTTCAAATGCCATCCTTCGGCGAATGACTGGTGGTACTTCTCCCCCCAGTTCGGCAAGAAGGGGTTGCTGAAAGGCGCCCCTTCTTCGATCCACAATTGGAAGGAAAAATTCCTCTTCGTCCACTACCCGACCCTGAGACTGGGTCTGCCCCCTTGAGGCTCTCTGAGGGATTCTGTCCGCCGGGCTCCCAGCCTGGGGGAGGACGACCTCCAGGCCGCCCAGAAGCTTCTAGCCTATTCCGCTCCTTCCCTTCCCAATCTTCTGAGGGAGCAGTTTCTTTTCAACATCGGCCTGAGTCCCCAAGATCCAGCGAGTATTCGTCTTTTACCTTATCTTCTCTTTTCATACTTCCCTTCTCTTCTTCTTTTTACCTCCTCTTCCCTCTCTCTCTCTTTCCCCTCTGTTTCTTTCTTTCTCTCTTCTCTTTTTTTTTTTTTTGACTGATTGGCTTGCTTCTTTTTCTTCTTTCCTTTTCTCTCTCTTCTTTTCTTCTCTTTTTTTTTTTTTTTTTTTTTTTTTTTAGGAATGGACGCCGAAGCAGTGCGGAGGCTCGCCAGGGGCATGAGGGTCCACAAGAGAAAGGGCGCTACGACCTCCGGATCGGTGAAGAGGGCCAGGGCGGAGGAGATGAGCTCAGCGGCACCCGTCCAGGCGGCTCCGGCCATCGACATTCCATCGGATGCCGAGCCAACAGCTCCCCAGGCCTCCTCGAGGAGTCTGCCGATTGGGGCCCCCGCCCCGGGGGTCCGCCCCACGGAGGCGCCCGCCGCGGGGAAAAGGAGGAAATCGGTGGCCCACAGGGCGAGTAGCCACCGAAATACTGCGGACGAGTCCCTCTGCTCCGAGGAGGGGTCGGAGAATCCCTTCAATGATAGGGACTTGATCAGGCGGCTGATCGACGGCTGCATTCTGCCTGACGTCGTGGAGAGGATCGACCGCGCCGATCCTGAGCAGCGGGCTTGGGATTCTTTGGGGTCTTTCCTTGAGGTGAGCGACTCTTCATTTACATGGCTATTCGACCTTTGTACTGATTCCCTAGCTATCTTTGCAGATTGGGCACCAGCTCCTCGCCTATATCGAGGCGATGAGCCGCACGAGGAGGGACATTCTCCAGGTGGAGGAACGCTGTCGGGCGGAGGTTGCTCGCCTCCAAGCAAAGACGGCCGAAGTAGCTGCCCTCCAGGAGGCCCTGGAAAGGGAGAAGAAAGCCCGGGAGGAGGAGAGGCAGATCTTGGAGGAATCGGCGAGGAAGGCGGAGGTCGAGGTCGCCCACTTAGTCGAGCAAACTTCGATCCTGGTCTCGGAGGCCAGAGCCCTTGCGGTGGAGGAATTCAAGGCCTCCACGGAGATGAGGGACCTGAATATCCAGTTCGGCCAGGAAGCGTTCATTAAGGGGTTCGAGCTCTGCCAAGAGAAGGTGGCCAAAAAATTCCCAGAGCTCGACCTCAGCTTCCTAGGCGAGGAGTCTGAGGACGAGGCCGGCCCCTCGTCAGCCGCCACTGCCGTCGCAGCCCCCGCGCCGAGTTCTCCACCCCCCGCCCCTGAGGTCTGAGACCTCCGACCTTGTACCTTTATTTCGTTGCAATTTTTTCTTTCCATTTGTCTTTAAAAATCATTCAATCAATAAAGTTGAATTTTTCGTTGCGGACGGCTTCTCTTTCCTCCTCCCTCCTTCTCTCTATTTTTCTTCCTGCAATGAATCGTCCCTTGACGCCTTTATCTTCCGATGGCAGTGTCCTGCAGAAGCACTCCCCCTGCCCTTGGGGGTCCCACTGAAATCGACGATCTAGTGGTTGAAAAAGGAGGCCCTTCACCTGACGAAGAAGTTAAAGAAGACGGAAGTCGTGCTCCGCAAATCGAGAGAAGGTCACTCTGAAGCCGCCGCTGAGGCCGCCCACTTTCGGAGTCTCCATGTGAAGGGGATCATGGAGTATAGTCGGAGGAAGGCGAACTTTGCAAAGGAGCTCGAGGAATGCAAGAAGAGCTCCAGCGACCGGATTTGGGCCCAGGCCGCCAGGATCAGCACCCTCAAGGTGGAATTGTCAGCTGCGAAGGGGAAGATCGGCCAGCTGGAAGGAAATTCATCCCGGCTCTTGGCCCGGGTCGACAATGACCAGAGATGGTCGCAGAAGGTTTCCGACCTTCAGCAGCAGCTTCAGGATGCCGAGGTGAGCCACGACGTGCAACGGGCTAGCTGGCGCAGGCAAGTGGAAGAATACAAAGGGAGATTCAGGACGGCAGCCGACGAAGTCGTCCGTCTCCAGAGACAGCTGGCTAGCAGGGCACAGCTTACTTCCGCCCAAGATTCTGAAGAGCTCCAAGCCCTAAGAGGCACCGTGGAGGGGATTTCTGTCTCTCTCGGGGAAAAGACAGCCGAGCTGCAGCAAGTGAAGATCCAACTGGCACTCGAGCGGCGGGCCGTCGCGGACGCGGAGGCGGAGTCCGAAGTTTTGAGGAAGAGGCGTCGAGAGGCGGAGGCTGAGAGCCAGCAACTTCGTCGTGCACTCCAGGACGCGCTGCGGAAGAGGGAAGAGCTAGAAGAGGAGATTGAGAATCTGAGGCAGTCCTGGTTGAGGAACGGAATAGATAACTCTAGGTCAGAGGGAGCAGGGCCTTCTTAGAGCTCTTTTTGTCTTTCTGTCTTGTCATGTAGTTACTTCTTTTTTGTCGTTTTGCCCTTCTTTCCTTGGCCTTCCTGGCTTTGTAGTGTGTATATCGAAAATGGAATAAAAAGAGTATTTTGTGTTACCTCGTCTGCGCGTTGCACTAATATTGCCGTCTGTCGAACCTTTCTTGTCGTTTGACTTGTCTGATGTAGACGTCGTCAGGGGGCGCCCGGTCGTCGATGCGTTAGCTCACCTTTCTCGTCGTGCGTGGCCGCAAGTCCAAGCTTGGCCGTCTGGGTCCCACATTATTTCGGGGATGTCGTTGTCTTCCTAATCGATGTCGAAAGTCTTCCTTGGCATCGTAGACGGAACCTGGCTCCCGTAGGGGTCCGGGTGAAGTCTTCTCTGGCGTCGTGGCTGGAACCCGGCTCTCGTAGGAGTCCGGATGAAGCCTTCCTTATGGGCGAAACCCGACTCCCGTAGGAGTCCGGGTGAAGTCTTCCTTGTGGGCGGAACCCGGCTCCCGTAGGAGTCCGGGTGAAGTCTTCCTTGTGGGTGGAATCCGGCTCCCGGAGGAGTCCGGGTGAAGTCTTCCTGTGAAGTCTTCCTTGTGGGCGGAATCCGGCTCCCGTAGGAGTCCGGATGAAGTCTTCCTTGTGGGCGGAACCCGGCTCCCGTAGGAGTCCGGGTGAAGTCTTCCTTTTTGTTCGAGCCAGTGTGAGGTTCTCCTCCCATTTCCGGCTTGGCTGTGGGGGTGCGTTAGGGGGCTGTAAGGCCTCTCCCCCCATCCGGTCTAAAAGAATCGGACTTTTGATTTTGCTCATGTCAGGACGAGGTTCTCCTCCTGTTCCTGACATGACTGTGGGGGCACATTAGGGCGTTGTAAGGCCTCTCCCCCCATCCGGTCTAAAAGAATCGGGCCTTCGACTTTGCTCATGTCAGGACGAGGTTCTCCTCCTGTTCCTGACATGGCTGTGGGGGCACATTAGGGCGTTGTAAGGCCTCTCCCCCCATCCGGTCTAAAAGAACCGGGCCTTTGACTTTGCTTATGTCAGGACGAGGTTCTCCTCCTGTTCCTGACATGGCTGTGGGGGCACATTAGGGCGTTGTAAGGCCTCTCCCTCCATCCGGTCTAAAAGAACCGGGCCTTTGACTTTGCTCATGTCAGGACGAGGTTCTCCTCCTGTTCCTGACACGGCTGTGGGGGCACATTAGGGCGTTGTAAGGCCTCTCCCCCCATCCGATCTAAAAGAACCAGGCCTTTGACTTTGCTCATGTCAGGACGAGGTTCTCCTCCTGTTCCTGACATGGCTATATTTTAAGCATTCGGTGGGGTCGTATCCAGTCATAATAAATCCATGCCAGTACGTTAAGTAGAAAGAAAATTAGATTCAAGGCGAAATCGTAAGTGATACATTTACAGATTTTTCGAGCTCCTTGGTCGCGGGTGGCCCGCCCCTCCCTGAGGCCCTCCGGTGATGGAGTCGATGGTCCCGATGGGAGGCCGGTCCCCGGGTTGCTCCTCCCTTCTCGACGGTTCAGGCTGTGGAAGGGCTCTTGACCGGTCTCCCCTACCCTCAGGCTTGCGGCGGATGAATCTGTCAAGTCGACCTCGCCGAATGAGCTCCTCGATCTCGTCCTGGAGCTGGATGCATTCCTCTGTGTCGTGGCCGTGGTCACGGTGGTAGAGGCAGAACTTGTTGGGGTTGCGCTTTTCGGGGTGTGTGCGCATCCTCTCCGGCCTAGGGAGCTGCTTCCTGACCTCCATTAATACCTGGGCCTTCGAGGCGTTGAGGGGGGCGTAGTTGCAGAATCTCCTTGGTGGGGAACCCCGCCGAACCCCGCGGTCCGGGCTTCTCTGCCTGCGTGCCCGGGGTGAAGTATGGACGCGCTTATGCCCAGGAGGGGATCGAGAACGCGGTCGGACTTTCTTTGGCCTTTTCTCCACTGCGGGCTTACTCGAATCTCCCGCTTGCCGCTCCCTTGCTGTCTCTTCATCCTTCATTTTGAAGGCTTCTTCCGTTCGGACGTATCCCTCAGCCCGGGCCAGCAAATCGGCAAAATTCCTGGGATACTTCTTCTCCAGGGAGAACAAAAGATCATTCTTCTGAAGGCCGCCTTTCAGGGCGGCCATGGCAACTGATTGGTCCAAGTTTCGGACCTCCAGCGCCGCGATGTTGAAGCGGTTGATGTAGGCCCGTATGGACTCCCCTTCCCTCTGCTTGATGTTGATGAGGGACTCCGAATCCTTCCGGGGGTGCCGGCTGCTGACAAAATGGACCACAAATTGGTGGCTCATTTGATCGAAGGAGAAGATGGTACCCGATTTCAAAGCCGAATACCAGTTCCTCGCTGCTCCCTTCAAAGTAGACGGAAAAGCCTGGCATAAGATGGCGTCAGGAGCACCGTGAAGCAGCATCATCGTCCGGAAGGCCTCCAGATGATCAACCGGGTCTGAAGTTCCGTCGTAGCTTTCGAACTGGGGAAGCTTGAAGTTTGGCGGGATCGGTTCCTGCATGATCATTTGGGGGAAGGGAGGGTCAGTACAAATATCCTCACCATAAGCGGGGGGCGCATGGCGGAGTTCTTCAATCCGTCGGTTCATCTCCTGGAGCCTCCAGTCTAGGAAATCCTCTCGACTTCGAGTCTCGAGGGTCCTCTGGCAGAACGGGGGCAGGGATCTTCCAGGGGTGGAGTCGTGGTCCGATTGAGGGCTCTCTACCCTCGGGTTTGTTTTCCCAGGAAGGACGGGACGGCTGGCCCAGGTGGCCCGCCCCGCCGTCGGGTTCTGGCATTCCGGAGATGCCCTTTTCGGGTGCGCTGACGCCTGCGGCTGCTGCTGCTGCATTGCTTGCACAGCTTCGACGAGGCCTCTGACCTGCTGTGCCAGCAAGTCAAACTGCTCCGCGCCGACCGCCGCCGCTAGAGAAGGAGGAGGAGGTTGAGAAATAGGAGGGGAGGCTGGAGCCTGAGACCTGACCGCGGAGGCCGTGGACCGTCGTGTGGACGTCTTGCGTGGAGGCATCGAGTGTGGACCCAGTGGGGGAAAATAAGGAGTGGGTGTCGGAGGAGATGATCGGAGGCGGCTCCGTTGAACGCTCCTTTAAGAATAAGGGTACTGCGAAGGTTCAGCCCCTTCCTCTAGCGCCAATCCTGTTGGTGCAAAAATCTGCTTGCGTCGGAGAAGCTGGAGTCGGAAAAGTCGCGGTCGCCGCCGGGACCTGCAAAGGAAGTCTAAACCGGAGGTGGGGTTGCTCCGGCAAGACCCTCCGACGCTCAAGTCAGTTCTCTGCCTCAACAAGAATGGAGCGCTCGAACGGAGAATTTAGCAGAGTTTTGAGATAAGAAATGAGCTTATAGAATAACGTATCTGGATTTCTCCTTTTTATAGGCGGGGAAGATAACGGATTGATGGTGGTGTCTGTAACCGTCTGGCAGTGGGCTGCCCAGGGTCAGGCGGAGTTTGCTGCGAAGAGTAGTGGAATGGACCCGTGGCTATCACTGGGGCGTGCCACGTGGAGTCTGCCGCGTGAAGTGGGGCGGCATTTGTTGTCGTGATTTGCCAGCGGATGGAAGAATCGCGCTGTATCCGTTGCAGGAGGTGGAGCAGGATCGCGGCCGTTTATCGTGGCCTGTCAGGTAGTAATGGAGCCGCGTGGGATCCATCGTAGGGAGTGGAGCAGTGCTGCGATCGTTACTGCGGCCTGTCAGGGAGTGGTGGAGCTGCGCGGAATCCGCCGCAGGAAGTGTAGCAGAATCGTGGCGGTGATTGTGGCTTGGGAGTGCAGATCTGCCGGCTGAAGTTCGACCGTGGTCGGAGTCTGACCCCACGTAGGGGTCCGGGCGGAGTCCTCCTTGCGGTTGGGGTAGTGGGTGGAGCCTGGCTCCCGTAGGAGTCCGGGCGGAGTCTTCTTGCTGTTGAAGTCGTCGGCGGAGTCCGGTTCCCGTAGGAGTCCGGACGCAGTCTGTCTTGCAGCCGTTGGAGTCGAGGACGAAGCCCAGCTCCCGTAGGAGTCTGAGCGGAGTCTTCCTGCAATTAAAGTCAAAGGAGAGGTCTGACTCCCGTAGGAGTCCGGACAGCTTACCAGCAGTTGACATTGAGGACGGAGCCCGGCTCCCGTAGGAGTCCGGGCGGAGTCTTCTTGCTGTTGAAGTCATCGGCGGAGTCCGGTTCTTGTAGGAGTCCGGACGCAGTCAGTCTTGCAGCCGTTGGAGTCGAGGATGAAGCCCGGCTCCCGTAGGAGTCTGAGCGGAGTCTTCCTGCAATTAAAGTCAAAGGAGAGGTCCGACTCCCATAGGAGTCCGGACAGCTTACCAGCAGTTGACGTTGAGGACGGAGCCCGGCTCCTGTAAAAGTCTGGGCGGAGCCCGGCTCCCGTAGGAGTCCGGGCAGAGTCTTCTTGCTGTTGAAGTCGTTGGCGAAGTCCGGTTCCCGTAGGAGTCCGGACGCAGTCTGTCTTGCAGCCGTTGGAGTCGAGGACGAAGCCCTGCTCCCGTAGGAGTCTGAGCGGAGTCTTCCTGCAATTAAAGTCAAAGGAGAGGTCCGGCTCCCGTAGGAGTCCGGACAGCTTACCAGCAGTTGACGTTGAGGACGGAGCCCGGCTCCCATAGGAGTCCGGGCGGAGTCTTCTTGCTGTTGAAGTCGTCGACGGAGTCCGATTCCCGTAGGAGTCCGGACGCAGTCTGTCTTGCAGCCATTGGAGTCGAGGACGAAGCCCGGCTCTCATAGGAGTCTGAGCGGAGTCTTCCTGCAATTAAAGTCAAAGGAGAGGTCCGGCTCCCGTAGGAGTCCGGACAGCTTACCAGCAGTTGACGTTGAGGACGGAGCCCGGCTCCCGTAGGAGTCCGGGCGGAGTCTTCTTGCTGTTGAAGTCGTCGGCAGAGTCCGGCTCCCGTAGGAGTCCGGACGAAGTCTACTCGCGGTTGTAGTTGTTGGTGGAGTCCGGCTCCCGTAGGAGTCCGGACGAAGTCTGCTCGCGGTTGTAGTTGTTGGCGGAGTCCGGCTCCCGTAGGAGTCCGGACGAAGTCTGCTCGCAGTTGTAGTTGTTGGCATAGTCCGACTCCCGTAGGAGTCCGGACGAAGTCTGCTCGCGGTTGTAGTTGTTGGCGGAGTCCGGCTCCCGTAGGAGTCCGGACGAAGTCTGCTCGCGGTTGTAGTTGTTGGCGGAGTCCGGCTTCCGTAGGAGTCCGGACGAAGTCTGCTCGCGGTTGTAGTTGTTGGCGGAGTCCGGCTCCCGTAGGAGTCCGGACGAAGTCTGCTCGCGGTTGTAGTTGTTGGCGGAGTCCGGCTCCCGTAGGAGTCCGGGCGGAGTTGTCATGTAGTCGATTCCGCTGAGGACTTCGACTGTGGGTATTTTATACCCAACAATACCCATATCCCATCGGAGCAAATCTTGACAGTAGAAATAGCTCTGGAGTCGGTCACGTTCATTGCAGATGTACCATTACATCTCACCTGTATGCCATACCAGTGTCTCCATACTCCTTGGTTATGAAGACAATCAACCCATATGACACACAACGACCTATGCTCGATAAACGTTGTCGTCCTTGGTAACAACGTATCATTTGATCGCGAACAGATTTAAGGACTAAGCGACAAATCCTCCTTTGTCGAGTCTAAATAGTCTTAAGGACTTCACCACAACACAGGAGTTCATTAGAAGATGAAACATTTGTGATGAAAAAATATCAAAATAATTTTTATTTATTTATAATTCATGTACTAATACAAAAGGAGCACAACCGTCAACAGACTGATGATTGGCTTTGGGACACTATTCCCAACAACATTAATATCTCCCATCAAATCCAAGTGATCCAGAGCATATGCATGGTGGTTGGCATGGTTCAGAAGTCTTCCATCCCACATCTCTAGTTGCTACTCTGCAACACATTAAAGTAAAAGTGAAGCTGCTTCTCGCACACTTTTAGGAGAAAATGGTGAAGGCATATGGTTGTTTTGTGCTCTTCGATTCATTATTTTTTCATAAAATTTTTAAGTGAGGTCCTCCTAGCATCAATCTGTTACTGCGAGGCTCAAAATCTGAGATGATGAGATTAGAAGAAGCCATGCTAGAGGGGCTATAGTGATCCGATCTGGCGAGTCTTCAAAAAATCTGCAAAATAAGTCAAAGAACAGGATGGAGATCCTTCGATTCTTGATCCTTCAATCCTTAAGTCAGTTCGAGTCTCGAGAATAGGAGGTGAAAAAAGTAGAATAGAGAGTAGGAGGATTTATGTGGAACTAGATGGTTTGTGACTTTATGGGAACTAGAGTCCCAATGACAAAGTCTCCCTCTAGTTTGAGCTTTAGTTTGAGCTTGAGACTTGGGAGTCACAATTTATTTGAAGGATCTCCTGGTCCTTTATTTATAGAGGGACTGATGAGGCCATTAGAGAGTTTGTTAGACCGTTGGAGGAGTTTGTTAGACCGTTAGAGGCCAGCTATAAGTGAGATGAGCATAACTGTATGCATTAGCTGGAAATGATATCATACTTAGCTGCAAGTGTCAGCTGGGGATGAATTGTAGCATGACTGTATATGAGATCGTGGCTAGCTGTGACTTAGTTGTAGAGATTATGGTGGGCTCTTGCAGAATGATTGTTGCCTCTAATGTAATGGCTCACCTAGGTAAAAGACCGAGGTGAGATCAAGTATCATATAAGATCGGATATCTCAGATATATGGAACACTTTGCTTTAGGTCGGTATTTATATGAGCTGAAATGAGTCAAATCAATATTTATATGAATTAATCATAATACTTCATCAGAAGTCAATTCAGATAGCTCAGGTCGATAGTTAGATGAGTTGGGTTGAGTCAGGTCAGCATTCAGTCTCCAATTCATATCGACATTCTGTCTCCAATTCAGATTGATTTTATATAAACTCAGCCATCAATTCATATTGACTTTCTTATGAGCTCAGCCTCTGGTTCAGATCGATTTTATATAAACTCAATATTTTGTTTAGATCGATTTTATATGAACTCAACCTCCAATGCAGGTCGACTTTCTTATGAGCTCGACCTCTGGTTCAGGTCGGCTTTATGATAGGTTCAGCCTGTCGAGGTCGGCTTAAGGTTGAGCTCAGCTTTTTGATGTTCTTAACTTTCTGTTGAGATCGGCTCCTGTTGAGGCTGATTTTATCGTGACCTCGACCTCAAGTTGAAATTAGTTTTGTGGTGACCTCGGCCTTAAGTTGAGATCGGCTCTATGATGAGGTGAGGTGGGATAACCCCCACAACAGGTATGCTACTCCTCTTTACATAGAGGAGACTTATTTAGGCCGTTACGAGAATTTGTTAGGCCCTTAATTTGTTATAACAAAATGATCAACTGTATGGAGATCGTTGGTTATTTATCCATATGGAGATTAGCTGTAGTATGACTGAAAGATAGCTGTTGTCCAGTTGGATGACAGCTGTAAGGTAACCATTTGTATTCTAAGGTCACATCGATTTTAGACCGATGTCTCTTACGTCAAGACCAGTAAATAATCGAGCGGATCATATTTTATTAGAAACTAACTCTGATCAGTTTAGATCGGTACAGAATTGAGCTGAAAATTAAGATAAATCGATACTCAGTCGATTTGACTTGAAAGTATACTTATAATTCGAAGAGCTCTGATGCTGCCACATGGCTTGATGATGAGATTGGTTAATATATACTAACAGATGTTTATATGTATAAGATCAAAAAATAGAAATAACATCTTCAGACTAGTTTTTTTGATAAAATTGTGAATAGTTATGGAAATAATGTGCTATTATGCTTGGCGCTTATCACTCAAATCTTTAGATGTTTTCGATCATAAAAACTATGGCAATATGGCAATATTTAGTCTAAAAATTTCTTCAAAAAAAAAGTGTAAAAATAAATATGTTAACCTTATTGCCTCCAAATAACTTCCAAATGGTAAACAACATGCACTACCAAGGAGCAATTTATGCTACGTTTGGCTAGCCTATTCAAAGGCATGGGTGTTACAGACCAATTTCTTACACAGAGTTGTAGTTTTTGGCCGTCTCTCTGTTTTTTTTTTTCCAAGTGGACAATACTCTAGAAATTGCAGTTAAATGGGTGGGAATAATTTCCAATAGTTACATTCATATTCATGAACAAAATGCAGCTTAAAGTTATGAGAATTTTTTTTCCTCAAAATATTTATTTCTTTTTTTTTTTTGGTAAAGATTCTCAAAAGATTAAAGGTACACAGTTTTGAACTGAACATACGCAAATATTTGATCCGTAAGATATCATGAGTAAATAGATAAAAATATATCTCTATTTTACACCCACCACCCCCCCCCCCCCCCCCACCCCCCACCCCCAACCCCCTCCTTTCTTTTTTTTTTTTTTTTTTTTTTTGGCCTTCCTTCAAATTGACTAGGTTCCAAGTAATTCTTCCGTGAACCAGAAGCAAGGGACGGCCTTGCACGGCGACGGCATTCTAGCGCCGAGATGTTTGGATGCCGGAGTTTCTAATGCAACCAACAAATTCGAGACGTTTATCTAAAGCAAACGGATACTTATGTGGCCAAAGCCATGCCATCACGGATGACCCACGTCAAATTTTGGCGCGTTTCATTGAGTCACAGCAGAAACCAAGCCTAAGCAAAAGTACAAGCCAGCTTTGAATGGATCTCAATAGTATGGAACTTGGCTGAAATGCCCCAATAATTATGGTTGAAGTTTCTAAATTTTAAGATTAATTATGATCTAAACATGCATTTGCATAGAGACTCTGTTGCTGAAACTAAGTTGTTCATGTAAACAACCAGGGCAAGCATTGTGTGAGCGGTAAAAGAAGGGGAAAAAAGAGAGGATGTTTGGGAATATACTGTAATATGTCACATCACTATTGTTTCTGGGATGGTTTAAAAAATATCATCCACAAATTCTTGTCATCTTAGTGAAGAAGAATGAATTATGTTGCTCCCTAGCGTAGAGCTTTTGTACAACACAACATGACGTGAACTAGATCCAGTAGTTGCACTCTTTTGCTTAGCAATTAAAAATTGCAGGTTCAAAGCTTGAGGCAATGGAAATCTAAAATAGTATAGTACATGTGAATCTTCATGAGGTTCTCAAAAAAAAATAAAAATAAAAAAAATCAATATATATGTAAAGATTTTTCACATAAACGTCCTCTTAAATATTTATATTTATACAAATATCTTTTTAAAATTAATATTTATATATATATTTTTTTTATAAAATATTATTTTTACATAAATATCGTAGACACATCAATCTTTCTATTATGATAAATTCAAATCATATTTATTTAAATTAAAAATTATTCAAAATTTTGAAATTATCTCTTTATCTTGGTGGTGGTTAATGGTTTAACAGATCTAATCGAAACCTGTCCCATCCCGTCCATTTTTTGCCCATGATTACTTTATGTTTGTGATCTTTGAAACATAGTTATTTTTCTAATCTCCCTCGATAAGAATCCAACCAACAAGAAATGAAATCTATAATCAAAATTTAAAAAACTACTTAGTAGAAATTTTAATTAAAATAGCTTTACTTTGTAGGACAGTCCATAAAAATTTATTCGTTTTGCTAATATCATTAACGGTAAGATGCACTAACTAGTTGCTACAGAAAGATACGCCACACGGTAGATACAGCACCGACGCAACCATACTTGTTGAAGGGTATCTTCGTAATATATCGCACTTTCCGTACCCACGGAGCTAGAATTCGCTTTGGACTCAATGTTCGCCAAAATCCCCCAATGGTTACAGTGGTAATATTCGTAATTTTCTAAAAATGCAAGAGCAGTTAATTATCTCCTGTTCAAATCGACCTACCATCCGAGTTCTGATCTGACCCGAAAACTTAAAGAGAAAGGACCACAACCTCGCCCCAAATCCCCAGCCATCCATCTCCCATCGACCAAATCAAGCCGTCCATTCCCTCCATTCTCTCTATAAATATACAACCCTGCCCTTTTTTTGACCTCAGAAACCGTCTTCCCTTCCTTTCTCCACAGGGACAGGAGACCGAAATATAATTAGGGGAAAACAAAAAAAAGGGTAAACAAGGCGCAACGGAATCCTCGTATCGAGATCCGTCTCACCCTCGACTTCGATCTAGGGTTAGGGTTTGGATCGCTGTCTAGGGTTAGGGTTTCGGCAACGGCTAATCTCTGGATCTAACTGGAAGGTTAGGCTTTCTTTGATACCTGATCTTGATTTGGTTTTGGAGGGGTTAATCGATGAACGATCCGTCGCAGATGATGAACCGGAGTTTCGGGATCTGGCAGCCGCCGCCGCCCCCTGTGGCGGTGGACGAGCCGATGGGGTTCCAGAAACCCCGCCATGTCTTCGCCGGCGCCGGCGCCGGGGGAGCCAAGCCTGGGAGGATGAATTGGAAGGGTAGAAAGGCCGCCGCCGCTGCCGCCCCTAACGGCGGTGGTGGCGCTGGCGGCGGCGGGTCGGGGTACAAGCCTCCAACGCTGAAGGAGCTCCAATTCCAGAACCGCGTCAAGGCCCGGAGGTTCTACCCCAAGAAAAGGTTCGCCCGATTCGCCCCATTTGCTCCCCGGAACACGACGTCGTTCATCATTCGGGCTAAGAAGTCCGGCGGGATCGCGTCGCTGGTGTCGCCGTGCCCGGTAACGCCGGCGATCCTCCCGACGCCCAAGTTCTCGCCCACCCGTGAGGGCCTGGTGGACATGGCCAAGGAGGAATGGGGCGTCGACGGGTACGGTTCCATGAAGGGCCTCATCCGCCTCCGCTCGCCGAGCGGCTACGAGCTCCGGCCTGCCGGAGCCGGCGACGAGGAGGAGGACATCGACGAGGGGTCGAGCGAGAGTGACGTGGAGGAGCACATAGAGGTGGAGCGGCGGCTGGACCATGACCTCAGCCGGTTCGAGATGGTGTACCCCGGCGAGGAGCAGGGTGGGCCGGCGGCGTATCTGCTTGAGAACCGGGTCGATGACCAGGACACCCACATAGCGCAGCTGGAGGAGGAGAATCTGACGCTAAAGGAGAGGCTTTTCTTGGTGGAGAGGGAGATGGCGGATATGAGTAGGAGGCTTCGGCTGCTCGAGACTCGGTGCCGCGACAACAATGAGAACATTGCGAATGAGGAAGCGGCGTCCGCATCGGAGAACATTGCTAACGAGGAGGCGGCGTCGGAGAATGAGGGAGGTGAGGATGTTTGCTCGGAGAAGAGTGTTGGGGACTGCGAAGAGAGCGGCGGCGGTGAGGAAGCCGGCACTCCGATAAGGGAGTGAGGGAGAGGGGATTTGGAAGGGAAAGGCAGGACTGGTTCTTTGTTGTGTAAATATTAGCTTTCATCTCATGGTCAGAAACTAGAAAGTGGTAGCATCCTTCATTTGGATCACATGGAAAGTATGTGAAAACGAAGTATTAACAATGGGCTGTATCTTTTTTGATTGTTTTTATTTTATTTTATTTTAGTTTATTTGGTGGTTTGGTTTTGTTCTCATTCAGTGTTTGTGATAATCTCTGAGGATGCCAAATGGTGGTGAAAACTGTGATAATGTGGACTGATATTGGGAAAGGTAGTATTGGATCCTTCTATAAATTGGGAGTTCTCTTTTTGTTAATATATATGGCGAATATTGACTGTGATATTTAGTGAATAACGAGGTGAAAAGACAAGGATGTAAAGATCTCCTTTTTTTTAGCCTTTTATTGGTAAGTTGCTTGCTTGGATGTGACATAAACATTTGCTGTGATTTGCATCAGGCTTGTTATTGCTCAGGCGATAAGAATGGTGGCAAGGATATAGGACAAATTCAGGTCATGGATGTAGATTTTGTTGGTGATAGAGATCGGAAGTATTTTGCCACAGGCTGTGTTCTATATAGCATGAGCTATGAGGTGCAGTGAGTTTGATATCTAAGCTACATAATTTATTGTTGCTCCTTTTACTATAGAAGCTAAACACATGGTGATTACACATGCATGCGAGGACGCTATATGGCTCAAGAGGATGCTTAAGAGAGTGATATGGGAACAGAAGGGAGGTTTGCATCTATCATAATAGTTAAAAGCGTACTACAGGAGAAATCAAATATTTTAGCTAAGGATGAAGCTTATATATGTGTAATATCACTTTTTCAAGATGTTGTAGAGGTCAAAAAATTCTATGCATACTAATAAAAATGCAGCTAATATACCTACGAAGCACGTCACTAAACAGAAATTCACAAGGAGAAGAGCTGCTTTTTGTACTCAAGCTTACGTAATAATTGGTAAGATTGGGCTGTGGTCTCTTGATATTCTTGGTGTTTTATGTGATTAGGGAGATGTGGAAAGAAGTTTTTGAGTGGAAAATTTTATATCCTTCCCATTCAACTCTATGGGTTTGAATAGGATTGAAAAAATAATTATTCGATCCCATTCATTATCAGTAGGATTAGAGATAGTTTTAGCAAGAAATATATCAAAAAATTAGTATTGGACTAGTAAAAAATCTAAATTTATTGGAAGCTTGGCCTACAATTTGTTCATTTTTTGCCCATAAATTTTGATGTACCATATCATTTTCATTTTTATTTTTTTTTATTTATTATTATTCATGACAACACTACCATGGCCACTGCTTGGATCAATGACCTTCCGGCCACTATCCATGAAATCTCACCACTGCTTGGCAGGGGTGAGAGCTATAGATGTTAACGGTGGCCGGGTTTGATGATGAGCTGATGCTCCTGATTGAACGTTTTCGAGAGAGTAATACATCCAAGGCTTGTATCATTTTTATTAAGTTTGAAACAATTTTAAATTTTGATGAGTAATTTAAATTTTGCCCCCGGTTTGCTTACGTAATGCTGACAACCATGGAGAAATGCCCATCCGGTCCCGTCTACCTAAACTCGAACTCAACCTACGTCGCCACCTGGCGGATTTGGCGAATCGATTCTCTCAAATGAACGGCCAGGATTGCTCGACCCCTTCGTGAGCGAATCTCCATCCCTCGCCGTCCCCCTGGGCCCCTTCAAGCCTGGCGATATGTCAAAAAGGAGAAATTATAGGTTGCATCAGATCCACCAGCTCAGTCGTGGACCAGTCCAACTATGGAGCACCACGCGCAATCACGACGAGAAAAATAGATCGAAAACGAAGCAATACGGGCATTGTTGCTCGTGTTGCTTCATCGTTGGACTGATCTACCGCTGAGCTGGCGAACGTGGTCCAACCAATATTTTTTTCGTACGAAGCGCGTCTTCAACCACCGCCACGCCCTCCCTCCCCAAACTCCCACTACAAAGCCTCCGAATTCATCAATCTATCCCCAACTCATGCTCAGATCCCTCCACCTCCTTGGATTCGGGGTCGTCTCTCCGTTCCTCCTCCAAGGCAAGCCTCGTAGCCTCTTTGCCCTCCCCTTGATCGCCGCCTTCTCCAAATCCGGAGGTCTGTCCTCTCCCCAAGCCGCGTTGCTCCCCGTCTCTGGCTGTCGATCCGGCGGCGGGTATTTCAGGGCATTTCGGATGTCTTCCGGTGCTTCGGAGACGAGCGCCCACGCCGATGTGGCCTCCGGACTGGCGGTGGTGCCGCCTGTGGTGAGTTCTGCGGGTTTGCTCTTGTTATAAAAACATAGAAAGGGTTTGATCTTTGATTTTTTAGTCACGATTTCTTTTTTTATTTTCCCCTTTTACGAATCGAGGTTGGGTTTCAAGAAATTGGGGAGACGGGTCTGGGGCTTTTCTTTTGTGATTTGAAGAGGGATTGGTTGGACTGTGCTCTCTACTTCTTAAGAATTTGGATATATGGATTATTGATCTTTCTTGTGGAAATGAGCGAAAATGGTTCGTCAAGAATTGATGAATAAAATAATTTGATGACTGGATGTTGGCAGTCGCCTGCAAATTTATCTGCTAATCACCCGGATTATGCGGTATTTTGGACGTTGCTGGTTTCTTCTTGGTTTTGTGATTGTTAATTAACCTTCTGTGATGGAGGTTTGCCTAAGTTTTGGATATATTACTATATGAAGGATGGAGGAGTAAAGGAAATAGGTTTTTAGTCGAATTTTGTTTCTACTGTTGTATCGCTGAATTTTGAATTTTAAAGCTTCGAGCTGTGTTGTCTGTATTTTTATTTCTTGTCCAGATTTGTGATCTTGTATTATCAAATAATGTAGGCACATAAGCCCAACATAAGCTTCTGTCAAGCTTGTGGAAACCCAACTAAGGACGTTGTACCAGAGGGGGAAGAAAAGATCAGAGCAGTTTGCACTGTCTGTGGGAGAATCCACTATGAAAACCCAAAAATGGTATGACTGCTTTAAGCTTCTGGTATATGCTGATGCTGTTTCTTATGTCATCCTCAGAAAGGAAAGGTTTTTCTTATACCATGCAGATTTGTCGTATTGTAACTGCTAGCGATACTGTAAGTACTAGTCACATTTGAGTGGCATGGTTGTCATTGGTTCAAGTCATGTTCGAAATATGCAATTTATGAGTTGGCTGGATATTTCTTTTAACAGGTTTTCTTAATTTAATCCACAGCTTCCGATCTGCTGCATTCTTTATTTATTGAGTTTCTGTATAAACTATGATAAGGACCATTATAAGGGACTGTGGTCTATGGCTCTAGTTGTCTAAGACAAATCCAGTATTGAATATTGAACTGGTTCCGAAATAAGACATTGTCTCATTTATTCATATGTACCTTATTTTTTGTTCTGTTGATCTTTAACTAAGGGCCTTTAACTAATCATTTTCACAAAATAATTTCTGTTCTTGCTGACAGAAACTTTATTCATCTTTTCATTTCCACATTTATCTTTTTCCCTTAAAAATTTTCTGACATAACTGACAAAGTTATAAAAATATACTTTAAATAATTTCTCCATATAAGCATTTATTTCTGCAATATTATCTAGTATAATTCGATCATTAATATGTCATCTTTTGAATATTTCATGTTGGGCCTCAAAGATGATATGGTATAGCACTACACAAGAAGCAAGGATAAGTTCAATTGATTCTACCTGTACGGGGAGATTTCTACATTCTGTTGTCTTGGGTGGGAGTAAGGTGGGGTTTGTCAAGCCCCTATTGCATCATCTTTTATATACATATGGCATGTGTCTCATCTTACTTTAGTATAATTACATTTTGAAGAGTCTAAACATAAAATGTCTTGAAACCAACTAGGTATTTTACACAAATTCCCCCATAATTTGTTCACGAAGTGACTAGCCACATGAGAGGCCACCCAGTCTATGGCACCATTTGCCCTTCTAAAGATATGAGTCGCTTCAAAACCCGCCAAGTCCTCTACCATCCTCCAAATATCCATCAGAAGTGGGTGGGCACCTATCGAACGATGATGCCGCCTCACTTAACCCACCACTGTGCTGGAATCTCTCTCCAGAAATATGTGGTTGGTTCAAAGGACTGTTGTAGCATATCTAATACCCACCCATGCTCCTCTCAATTTAGCAACAGGAACCATGATGTTATAAACATGGGAAACACCTTGCTACCACAATGGAAGAGCTCAGGCCTCTAATCATGAATCCAACTCTACTACATCCACCTTTATCTAAGACACTACCATCAAAGTTGATCTTTAGGTAATTAGAGGGGGGGTGGGGGCTCTTAACCGAGGAAAACTGTTTGATGAAGTGCAGAACCTGCTCGAGAGGAGCCTCGGGTTTCCCTAATAACCATAGATTCGACATTGCTCATAGTGCATATGACCTCTGAAGCTTGCATTAGGGCTCTCATGGGAATGAATATGGGCAAATGATTTTTACCTGCAAAGATACAATCATTCTGATTCAACTAGATATGGTAAGCAATGTCAGCTGCCTCAATCACCATCCTTCTAGAGTAATTCCAGTTCATACCACCCTGTAGAAGCTCTAGAAAGGCCTCTAGTAGGGAGGGGGATGTAATAACGGAGGAAGAAATATCTGACAGCAGCCAGACCCTAGTTGCTCTAAGGCACTAAGTAGCGCATGGGGAATGGTGTCGGCCATCTCCGAATAGTTATCACGATATGGCGATAAGTTCAACGCCCTCCTCGCCAAGATGCTTCGACATGGAATCTAGGGTCAAGTCATGTTCCAAAGGAATAAGACAAGTCTAGGATGAACCCCAATTTTCCTTACCCATGCATTGTCCCTTCCATTGCGTTTGGTCTATAGAGCTTATATAGATCTCCTGATTTAACTCTGAGAGATGGAGAGGGACCCTAAGCAAGTTTGTCAGGAGTACCACAAATGGGGATAGCAGTAGACACCACTCTATCAGCAAGGACATCATCAAATAATTGATAGATAGTGAATATGTCCCATATCTTTTGCCCTTACATCATCAGATCACTAACAACTGGATTCTCCAATAATTTGCCATTGAGGGTGGTAGGCATAAGACGTAGAGGAGTATTGAATATCTAAGTATCACTCAGCACCTTTATGGACCTACCATCTCCTACAGTCCATCTAGTATGAGTCAGCATAACTGGAGCATAGGCGCACATGGCTCTCCACATGTGAGAACTATCATGTTTGGCTATTGGTGTGGAGGAAGCTGACCAGGTGCCATACTTCGATCTTATCAATGAGCTCCATATGTTGTTAGGCTCCATCATAAACTTAGGTATATGCTTGGCTACTAAAGCCTAGTTCTTGCACATCAGATGCATAAATGCCCCAAACCCCCTTTTGAATGGCTTGGAAAATCTTCTCCCAAGAGAGCCGATGCACTCTCCTCACATCTCCCGAGGTTCCCCATAAAAAATTCCTAATCATTTGCGCCATCCTAGTGATGACAGATTTGGATAGGCAACTATTAAACATGAGGTACATCTGGTGGCATAGAGTACTGGCCTGATAAATATAATCTTGCACATCATTGAAAATGGTCTTGATTTTTAGCCCTCCAGTCTGTCACAGGCACTATGTTCCAAGGAGCTGCAATCCAACCTAATTAGCCTCCTACTAGGAATAGGGACCCCCAAATACTGCCATGTGCCATTCTGCTCTGAGATGTTCGATGTCTCCTTAATCATATGTTTCATGCAAGGGTTAATTTTGGGGCTGAAATAGATAGTTGATTCTACAAAATACCATCTCAGTTCATTCTATTTCATCACATCTTTCTTCTCTTTTTCCTTTGTTTCAAGAAAGATATTATCCGATTTTTTTTTCTATTGATTCTTTTTTTATCAAGTTGAATGGATCCATAGATCCTGTTCATGGATTAATGAATATATGCAAAGCTCTATTTGCATTTGCCATTCTATGAGTCTCTTCCTTTTTGTATATGGCATCGCCACTCCCTTTGGCATCATCTATTAATTTAAAAGCCATATTTTGGCATACTACGTTCGCATGCAGAATTTCTAACTTTCAGCTCGACAATATGGAAGGGAAGTAGTTTCTTATGATAGACAAAGAAAGGAGTTTACACTGTAAAAGGGCATCGATTCCCATAGGGATTTTGCCTTGTCTGCACATGCACTGCATCAGCATTAGGGAAAAAGAGATTGGTTTTACAGAATGAAAAAGAGCATGCTGTGTTTCTCTAATGGAAGCCTAGTGGTGGTAGAAAATGAACTCGGGTGGGCTCTGCATGTTTCACATATTGTTGTTAAGAAAGAGCTTCTTAATCTCTTATAGAAGTCCATCAATGTAGTTAAAGCCCACGAAGCTATAGGGAGCACTGAGCAATTTTTTTTTTTTTTGGGGGGGGGGGGCACCTATGACAAGAGAAGGATAATCATCAGAAGTTAGTCATTGGAGGGAAGACGAGGCTAGTTCCATGCAACTCCACAGAAGAGTATGCATGCTACAAAATGCAATTGGCTTAAAAATGCTAGCTTGCTATTACTGTAACCTTATTTAAATTAGGTTTGCCTATGGTTGCTCTCCGGCATGCTATGGCAATGTGTTACTCCCCCCTACTTGCTTCTTTCTATTCGACGCTCCACTGGCAACCTCCCCACCCTTGCTTAGCATTCCACTTGTGATCCTAGAAGATTTTGAGAAATGCACCAGACCAAAATAAAAGAAGAGATCCTTTCTTCTTTTTCTTCACATCATCAGCCATATCTTGCAAAGAATGGTTTTTCACGCTTGTATAGCATGTTGAGAAAGATCAACCGACAACATAGATAAAGATTGTACCATTTGGGTACCTTGAAAGGGAGGTTGCTCCTCATGATGCTACGAGCAGCTGTCCAAAATAAAATAACAGGCTCAGGTAGGATAGGATTATGCATTCTGGCCCTTCGGGCATTCAGATTTTTTGGCCGTGTTCCCATAGAATAGGCCCTTATGCGGCCATAATATTTTGTTATGTTCCACCATTGTTAGCTAGAAATCTGATGGTAGAAGGATTATTCCTAGAATGACTATTAATCTATGGTATTTTCACCAAATAGGGGGCAAGAAGACTCTATGAAAAAATGGCGGTTCAATTTGATGTTGTCTAATAATGAGTTACAGCATACGTGTGGATTAAATAAATCAATGGATAGTCTTGATGCTATTGGATAGACCATCGAAGTGAAGTAACTTATTTTAAATGGTACGGAGAAAAACATTCCTAGTTGGAGTGATCTTGGCTCTCCAAGAAGATAAAATTTAAAAAAATAAGATAAGTAGTAGGAATGGATGAACATGTTTCAATAAGAAAAGGAGATTCTTCTTCCCCCATTTTTTTTATTTCTTATAACACAAGAAAAAAATCAGGATATTAGGCTTTTTGAACAAAACATCAATCTAAGCTTGAGTTCATATTGAAGTTTTGAGTCAATTGATAAGTATGTTTATTTATTTTTGGATCTTGGACCAGTAGTTCTAGGGATCGACTTGTCTTCTTAGAGGTCCTCATGAAGGAAACTCTTGTATGTATATTTGCCTCCATTATCTTGGAAGACTCTTTTTGGCATATTAGCTGCCTTCTGCAATGCAGGTTTTTTTTTTTTGGGTTTTCATAAGGGGTTGTACTTGCTCACCCTGATGAATCTGCTCCCTATATTAAGATGGAACACGATTCTTGACCCCTTGTAGAATGAGTCAATATAGATGGTGTTGGGTTACAATTGTGACTTCATGCTTCTAGCGAGAGCCAAGTCTTTTTAAAAAAAAAAAAAGCTTTTTCTCTTTTCACTTTTCCAAAGGTTGGTATTGTTCGCTATTAACTAGATCGATAAAGTAACTGAAGGTGTTGCCATATTCTTTCTATTTCTTGCTCCCAACTTGGAACCGCCGACAACTTCTCTTTCCTCCAACCAAACCTTTTTGCTTCTTATAATACCATTTCCTCTGCTTAATGGATTACCATTTGCCCCAATAGGGAATTGCTTTTCATCTCAAAACACAGTATAGGTGTATGATGGATCTTCTCTATCTATTTTATACATTGTTATTGGTCATCGATACTAGAAAATTATCTCATTTGTTCAAACTTATTATTTGAATGGGTTGCACATACACCCTAACACATGTTCCTTGATCTCTATTAATAAAGTTGAGAATCCAATTTAGATTATGACCTGGATCAAATCAATTCTTTTTTGATTTCCTATACATGCGATTCCTTTAAAACTTAGGATATTCTTCTATTTTTTGTACATAGTTCTTGAAACAATTCTGTATTTTTCATCTTTCTCTACCCTCAAAATAATTTTTTGGTTGTGCAAACAAAAAAGGAATAATGACTTTGGGATGTGCCAAGTCTGAAACCAGGTGGATTTATTTTTTTGTCCCATATTTTTCTATTTTCTCTTTCTATTCATATTTTCAATATGAACCTAAATCTTAGATTGATTTTAAAATAATTTAGATGTTTCCTTTAATGCAATTGTTACATGGCAAATGAGTTTTTCTATTGGAAAACTATGCCCTCAAGCCTGACATCTTAACCTTTTCACAGTAGCACTCCTATTGACTTTGGCGTTACTAATAAATGAATCAACTTCATTCAAACTCATATTATGATTAACATTTATTGCTGCAAAATAAACCAACTGTAAAATTGGATAAGACATTTGATAAGGCATGAGTTCTAGTATTATGAGTGTTTCCTTATTGGAATTTTTACGAACCTGATCCATTATTTTTTGCACTTTTAAAACAGATATGCATATATGTTAAGCTAAAAATTTTGTTTCTCTATTTTCTTTTCTATTTGAATTCCTGTTCTTTATCATAAGGTCATCTTTCACAATGAATGATAAATACTTTTTTTTTATTTTTGATTCTTTTATTTTATATTTTATTTTACTTTCTAATTTATATTAATATTTAATATTAAAAAATATTATTAAAATTTAAATAATTAATTTGAGATTTATTGTCAATTCTTGCATGTTTCATGAATGTCAGAGGAAGTACATGGAGTATTAGAATAGATAGATCCATTATTTAAGCCATCTTGGATAATGAATCAACGATTCAAAGTGCTTTTAGTGGGTCTTCTTGATGAACTAGCATTTATATATAGATATGGAACGATTTGGTTGGAAAGTAATAAGCCTTGCTGACATCTCTTCATCTGCAAAGAATTTTCGACATGAAAACACAGTGACAAAGGGCTGATGTTTGAATTGGAAAAAGAATGTATCCACGGGGTCCCAATGTACTGGCTTATTTGAAAAATGCCTTGTCTTTTGAAAGCTCTATCTCATGTCTGGTACTACATCGTTCTAGTCTACAAGAACCCCAAATTGGCAAGTGTCAATGGAAGAACCTTATGGTTAAGCACTAAAAGAAAAGATTTTCTTTAAAGTATACATCTAAATATCTAATCTTGTATGTCAGATTTGTAGATATTAGATGCATGTAAAATCTATATGCCTTCATTCTGAACATCAGCTAAGATGCCGCCATTAATGCATACATCCAGAACAGTGTAATGATTAAATGGCTGGATCTTACCTAACAGTTTTCATCTCTGTTTACATGAGCTTGTTATAGCAATATGACTTGCTTCCCACACATGATAGTGAAACCCATATTTTGTCTATTTTTATACTACATAATTTGAATTATTGGGCAAGAGATTTAGGGCTCCATATCCGAGCTGGTTCAAGGCACATGGTTCAACATTGTTACCAATTCAGTAAGCTTAGAAACTAGGATCAAGTCAATGTGATCATCCAACCTAGATGCCTTGTTATGATAAGGTAGGATTTTTAGTAATCATTATGATCATCAAGCCTTCTCATCAATTTGGGTTACAGTTAGAATTAATATTAATCATCATCAAAAGTCATCATTTTTCGTGTATTTTTATGTTCACTCTGGGCCTTTGCGGATCAATGTTGCAGGTTGTTGGTTGCTTAGTGGAGCATAATGACAAGATTTTGCTATGCAAACGCAAAATTGAGCCATCTTATGGACTCTGGTGCTTATCCTATTCTTTTCACCTCTGGTTGTTTGAATACTTGGTTTATTTTTCTCTTGTTTTGTTTTTGATCATGATGATAAAATCTAATGAGCCAAGTGGTTGTTTTTGCATGACCTTGGTTCTCTTTATGTGGTTATAAGTTGCGCTTGTTGGTTTCAACTGAACTTACTTCCCCTGCTTGAATTCATGTGCATTTATTCTTTAAACTAGTAAAGATATAAAACAGTAGATTATTAAAATTAAAAAATTGGGAGGATGCATGTGTACATGAATATAAATGTCCTGATTGTTGTTCTTGTTATAAATAAGTTAGCAAGTCTGGTATATTATGATAAGAAGTTTGGTAATGTTGTAATAGTACATGGACTAGATGCAGTGCAGAAATATTGTTGGAACACGATTATTTATTATATTAATAGAAGATAATATGTCAAGCATCACAAATATCAGGGTTTAGTGATCTGGTCGGTCCTGGTCCATGCTGCCAGTAGTGTATTGATCCAGAGAGAGTGGGTCATGGGAAGCATTCAAAACTCTCTCCAAACTGGATTGCCCTCGTCTATCCCAGCTAGGACAGACTGGGATGGTTGCTTCATGAAACTTGAGATGGCCTATCTTCTCGGACACTAAGTTATTCTTTTAGTGATTTTTCTCTATATTCTTGTTGTTAATGGTCATTCCTCTGTATGTACCATCCTGGTACTGTACTGACCAGTGCTAGACTGGGACATGCCTCAATCACAATATAGAACAACATAGTCCCCGTTTGCCAGAGTTATTGGGTTTGAAGATGCATAATCAATGCTGCAACTTTATATACCATTTATGATATGTGATTCATTTGCTTAGGAAACAACTTTTCCTAGGGTAAAGAAATCCTGCCCCTATGATTCTTTGCAGTATTCTGACATGTTCTGCTGCAAATTAAACCCGGACATGGTGCCAGAAATCTTTCTTATCGAGTTCGTGCAGTGTCTTTGTATTTCTTCTTAGGGTGCTGCTTCCTGCTGCTTAAGGTAATGAAACCTGATTAGGTGATTATGTACAAGCCAAACTGACAGCCATTAACCGTTGATACTTCCGAATATACTTAGGGAGACTTCCTCATACATAGGAAGTCTATCAATTGAAAATTATTCCTATTGGGGAATGTAAATGTAAAAGCAAGAATTTGTGGTTGCTAGAATAAATGCTAATGCAGGATACGTCTATAGCCCACATACTACTGGAGATTAGCATGGCCAAAACTTTTATAATTGTACGTATAGTTTAGAGTTTATTTGAACTTCGACGATGGTAAGTGGGCTGAGACAAAGTGTGTCCCTTCATGCACCAACCAAACATGTTGAATACCTTGCTGGTCTCTGCATAACAATGCGATCAAGAGAGTTGTTCATCAATAGAATGAGCGAGTCAATATATTCAGTAGAAAGCTTCGATGTTATCACCTTGATGCTATATTTCCGAGCTAGTTATCCATTGTATTCATCCACAAGCTAGGAAGGGTGTTGAGACAATGATTTATATTGAATAGCTGTTAGCTCGGTCAGAATGGTAGTTAAACCATTTTGTAATTCAGGAATTTGAGTTTTTTTATTGCTCTGTTTATTTACTTGTGACCTAAGGGAGTCTTTTCTGTTTCATGACCAACATGAGCAAATTCTTAAAACAAAGTACATAGATAATTGTATCATGTATTTTTTTTTCTTTGGTAGTATATCATGTAGTTTTATTTAGTAATATCTCTTGCTTTCATCTTTCTTTCCCTTTTATGTTCTCTTTTAATTTAATAAAAATGAAGTTAGTACAAAAAAAAAATAAAAAATGAGGGCAGCTTTTTGAGCTAGACCTGTTCGTAAAGGAGACATAACAGAATGTATTTTGGGGGGTTCATCTTCTTATACTAAGTTAGCTCACCTTATCAGAGAGGCAATCAAGTGTACAACAGTTGACTATTGTGGAACGGTGAGTAAATAAGATAGAGCCTATATGCATAGAGGTATTTATTGAATGAGGCACTGATCCTCACATGATTTGGTGCCCGTGCTTATAAAGTTATATTTAAAATGATAAGATTGGACTGGTGTCTCCTTTTTATGATGAATGATGACTTTAGAATTGATGACTTGAAGGGTGGAGTTGACTAGAGATAGAAAGGTGATCCTTCTATGAAGCCCTTTCACTTTTTTTCTTTTCTTTTTGGAAAAAAAAAATTGTGGGGGTTTACGATCCTTGATGAAATGCATATCCAGCCATTGAGACATTTTTTCTATTGTGAATACAACTGACGAGGAGGGTGATTTTGGTGTTGGGGCTCACTTGCAGCTCGATAGATGCTATCTTGCTTGAAATGATTTGTAATTTAATGAAGCAAGATTGAATTACATGTTGAAGGTAGCTTTTGAAGGGAATGTTATATGTTCCACGGAGGGTGTCCTATGTTATTTTGCTTCTTAAGTCAACTTGTATGAATCGTTACCACATGCTGGCAATTGGGTTGCCTGATAATTAGAATATTATGAAAGAAGGTTGAGAAAACCTGTTTACTTCAGTCTAGATTACTCTTATGGTTGTTCCATTTCTTACATTATTGCCTCCACTTCAAGTGGGCTTGTTCTTTCCTGGGCATCTAACAGCACCAAGTGCCCTGATTACTACATATGCTTTGAGAAAACAACTTGGATGTTTGATAGACTTGGATCCATGGTGGAAGCTTTGGGAACACGCATTTCAAAATCAGATGTGCAGGTGAATGCACTTTTTGCCTGAATTGTACTTGTAAGGAGTTTGTAGAGCTACACATAAATGATCTATCTATTTTGTTTGAACTCTTCCTTGTATCCACAGCCAAAAGTACCAAGTGTAGCTACTGTTCGGATAAACAATGCAATTTCTGAGTGCAGATTTGATAAAAAGATGTAGTCCACATCTCTATCAATATTTTTTAGCAGTAACTTTTGCAAGCATGGGGAAACTAGTTATTGTCAATATGTTATTCTATGCATGGAATGCCATCAATTGAAGTCAATGTCTTTCAATCTATTCAAAGTTCCAGCAGGTTTTTTTATTTTTTTCCCAGTCCGTGAAGTATGACTGATGTATGATTTGGAAGTTGTGTACATGGCTGAATGTGCTTATCTGTGTAATGAGGGCCCTTTAGCAACACTTGTTCCACAATCTTTTAATCTTTTAACAATTCAGCTATTTGATTAGAACAGTGCCATAATTTTGTACTTTATGCATATAATTAACTTATTCTTAAAGTCAACAAACTGTTGATGATAACCAAGTTTCTGTTGCTAGCACTGCATGTTCGTTTTAGTTGCTGATATTTGTTTCTGCATCATGACAATGCCTATCTATCTGGTCACTTTAGAGTTGTTGATATTCATCTTCGGCTGGTATATGTCACATGTCTGCAGGACTCTCCCTGCTGGTTATTTGGAAATTGGGGAGTCAGCTGCAGAAGGGGCAGTCAGGGAAACCTTAGAAGAAGCATGTGCTGAAGTGGAAATAGTTTCGCCATTTGCTCAGTTAGATATTCCTTGCATTGGCCAAGTGAGATAACATAATTTTATTGGAAACTGATTTTGGATGTTTATAGTCGCCATGGGCTTTGACATGAAGCTGCTGATGTGTTTTCACTCTCATATGCAGTACAGAGTTACATCATATTCCGAGCAAGACTAAAGACACCCTATTTTTCACCAGGCCCTGAGTCACTGGAATGTGCACTTTTTGCCTTGGATGATATACCATTTGATTCCCTAGCATTTTCATCAATCATTGTGACCTTAAAGATGGTTATCCCCTTCTCTTTCTTGACTATGCATCCTTTTTTTTTTTTTTTTGTTCTTTTCTTTTATTAGTCTATTTATGCTTATGGTAGAAATGTAGGGTTGGTTCAATTTCTATAATTTTTATCCTGTATTTAGTTGCAAGCCTTTAGTTGGGATGATATTGCCAACAGTGGTGATTTTTTTATTTGGCCAATAAGCATTGTCCGATGATATTTTGGAGCACTTTATTGTTGTGTTCTGTGGTTGCAGTATATTGAAGACAAAAATGCTGGAAACCTCAAATTTCATTATTGCACCATAAATAAAAGGTAAACCTTGATTCTTACATCACTTGCTTTTTTTTTCTTTTTAGCTTAGTTTCATACGATAGAAGTCCAATTGACTATAAACAACCACAAGGATTGGGTAGTCACAAACTCAAATCTGAACCTGTGCCCACCGACGTACTGGCACACCAACACTCAAGAAAATTCTGCTAAATAAGTTAGGAAGAAGGATATTTTTGAGGGCAGAGTTGATAGAAATACAGACTGAACTGATTGTGACCTCTGCAAAAAGAGCTTTGTGGCTTGCATCATGTTAGGAGGGATTTTATCTTGCAACTCTTTCCTTTTCAGATCCTGTCATGTATTTATAGTATCATTGAATCTCTCTGCATACACGAGTGCTTTTATTAATTTTTAATAAATAAATGGTTATTTAGTTGTAGATGACACTTGGTTCTTGCGGCAATTCAAGATATGTATGAATTTCAATTGTTTGATGCTTTGCGAAAAAGTGAGGAAACAAATTAGAGATGCAATCTCAACACTGTTCATACTTTCTTTCTATCCTTGTATTCAGTCAGTTTCTTTGCTTGACAGACCAGGCGCTAGCCCATCTGATCCCCATGGTTTTGATTTGGATTACCATTTGCATTGATGAAGATAGTGCATTTGTTGTGTTCTGGAACATACAGTCATCAAGATAATGTTGAAAGATTGGTGCTGGTAATTTGCTCAGCAGAAGATATCATTGTTGCTTCTCAGTCAATTTGGATTGTTGGGCTGAGGCTTCTGTCATCCTGGCCATCTGAATTATGCCAAATTCTTCCAATTAAAATGAAAGCATTTTTTTTGGCATTAGATCAGGTCTTAGTGTGAAATGTTTTTCATGTGCGTTGGAGGTTGGTACTTTCTCTTGTTCAAAACATTTAAATAATATGGCATCATTATTTTTTGTTTATAAATCTTTATCATTAAATATGCAAAAGATGTCAAATTAATTCGTTGTGGGAATTATTGTTAAAGATGTTGCTGGAATTAATCTCAGATGTTTCTGTTACAATCCCAGGCTTAGTTGTGATGCTCACATCACCCTTCAACATTGAAAAGAAGTGAAAAGGAGGCAGTAAGGTTCCATACCTCAGAGCATACCTTGAGAATTTTTTCTTGAAACAAAGAATTTGATCACTGAAACAAGTATCTTTATTTTTTTGGTACAGGAAACAATTATCTTTATTGAAGACAGATTTGGCCTATCTAGATGACAAATATCTTTCCCAAACTTAGCGCACATCCACATCAACATTTTTATTTCTGTTACATATAATTTGTTTTCTTGGACCCTCTTCATTGCCTAATATCTTTCTCCTGCAAGTAACCAAGGCATGCATTGAGTACCTCTCCATATGTGATGTGAAAGTCTTGGAGTCTAGCACCCTAGGTTGGATCCTGAGGCCTCATGTCCAAGGCCTTTAAATAATAATACAATCTTATGGGCCCTCTGCAACTTAAATGTCAAACTTGGAGCATTATTTCTTAACAAAAAATCTGGTGTTTTGGCGTTTCTTTTCTAAATGGGCACTGTTTTATGGACTCACAAAACCCACCACAAATCTTTGCCCAGATTCATATGGCCCGCTGGAGAAATCACGATCATCCATACTTCCTAGCATGTGCATCACCTGTACCTCCATTCCATACACTAGTAATATATTGAGGCACTTTTCAACTCCATGTTATAAGCGACAGTTAACAAAATCAATCACTTCATGATATCTCATACAAGATTTCTCCACCGATCTTCTTGACTGTTGGCTCATCTTCGTCAATATTATTGCTGAAATTACATTCCATATACTCTGTGTTCATTCTAGTTCTTCGTCAAATCCAATTTTGCATGCAGTCATCTCTTCTCATCAACCAACGTTAAATGATATTCACGTAACATACAATATGGTATCTCCTAATGAATATTTGCAGTAAGGTGATCTATATGAGTATTGAAAGATATGGCCCTAGGGTCAACCCTTGATGTAAGCCCACCTTGACTAAAAAAACAATTTGCTGCCGCAAGCCGACAACTATTCCTGGCGCCTGTCACTATTCTAGCATATAAGTCCTCAATAATTTCAATATACCACTCTTCTGTGCACCTTTTCCTCTTGAATCCCACCAATTTTTGTCTTGGTACACCATCATAAGCTTTTTCCAAGTTGATAAAAACTTGTGAACTCTCTCTTATCTTATTCATTTTTTTTATCAGCTGCCTAATAAGCTAGGTCCAATACTGACTCTTCCACCATAAAAGAAAACAAATGCAAGTTAACAGAGAAAGATGTCTTTTTCTTAATATTTACTCTATTATCGTTTCATGCAAGTTCATAGAGTGCTCATGAACTTTATTCCAGAATTGTTAGAACAAATTTGTGCATCTTTATTCTTGCAAATGGTTATCAAAGTACATTTCTTTCCACCATCTAGCATATTGTTAGTTTGGAAATCTTTAAATAAGCTAGTAAGTCAATCCAATATCTGCTGTGGTTAAATTGGTATATTATCCAGCTCTAATCCCTCAAGCTTTTGCATCCTTTACGAAGCTATCTATGCTTAATTCTTTTTTCAAACAGGGAGAGAATTGGCAATTCTCCAATTACATATCTTCTATGCAAATTTCCCTAATAGACTTTATTATCAAAATCCACTATAGATAAGTACAGGAATATTGGAGGAAAAAAACTGCATGTATGTGGGTCAAAGATTTGTATGGAGAATGGGCTTAACAGTAATGGTTCTATAACAATTTGCATACCACATCCTGAATTCAGGAAGCTTCAAGGAGGCTTGACGTGAAAATTTAACATTTGGGAATCTATAGCCTCAATCTCCTTGAAACATCTTATTTAGAAGAAAACAAGAGAACTCCAATTTAAAATTAGATATCCAATTTAAAATTATGAACTTCAGCAATTTGGTAAATTCAAGGCGTGTCTCAGTATAACAGGGTATTCACTTTATCAGCTTTGACAGAACTAAGCTTGGAGTGATATCATCCAATAAGCACAAAACAAAAGGATTTCTAGAAACATATCCATTCCTTGTCTCCTTAAGAGATTAAGAATGTAACAAGATATTATGTTACCAGGCCTCCAGTTTACCTGAAAAGCATCCACATGTAAATGCATTGGGCTACAGAAAGATGCTCTTAGACACTTGTAAATGCACCAACACCCAATACTCATAGCCAAGTCCATAGGATAAAAGGTAATGGCTTTCTAAATTTCTAGATTAAAAATTATAGTATACTTGCCTACCACTTTAGGTTTCAACATAGCTGTCATACGGACAAGTCTGGCACACAACAAACATGGAAATATCACTCATCTCATATCCACGTAGTTCAATAGAACTTGAATCATATCATAGCGAATTAAAGTTTCAAACTTTCAATGCATTCAGCATCTGTTCATAAGTCTCAAACTGTAGTATATCGCCTAAGTAAACATAATTGTGTGCATGTGTTTAGAATAGTATATGCAACTGGTAATAGCTCATAGTAATATCAAGTAAGGTTGCTAGAAAATTCTCTTTGTAAGCAGAAGAAGTGATCCTCAGAAATCTATGCAACTGAAGTGAAATAAACCATTACATATGTAATATTACAACTAAGTTATTAAGCAAGATCATATAAAAACAACAATGTGATAGCTTGCAAATAATACCTTGAGTACCATTCCTGAACCAAACCATACATCACCAGAAACCTGCAAGCTGTCATGCTCAACTATGCTGGGAATAGACTTGAAGCGGCCAGTTGCCCACCTGCAAGTATTGAAACGTTTGTTATTAACTGTTTATTTATCACTTAATTAACGCCATTCTCATATATGAATTCACCTTTTTGAATTCAGGCCCTAGTGCAATAGAGGGATTTGCCGGGTTTATTCTAGCCCCGTTACGAATTACAAAGCCATGAACCAAGGTATAAAGATCCAACTGCAAAACAATAACCACATAAGCTTAGTGCATTGTCAACATCCAAATGCTCATCATGATCATAGGACTTCATATAAACCTGCACTAGCAGCAAATCTGATGTTGCCTTCACTGGGAAAAACCGAGATTGGGGAACATTAATTCCAATGGCATGATCAAAAAACTGGTTGAAGAAAAAGGAACAAGGTGTTCAAAAGACAAGAATATCATAACACATAAAATACTAAAATATATTTGTACATGATCATTACTCAAATTGCTGCACCAGCTGCTGTTTCCGGTTGAAGAACTTTCACGCCATCCACTTCCTGGAAATAATAACTTCATTGGCATTATTGTACTTCATACATGATGTTCCAGAAAAATCATATAAATAAACAATGGGTGGGAACACTGGGCAGAATAAAGAAGGGCAACTACCTTAGGGTTTTGGAATTATCTCCATTTTACATGCATCAGCTTCAACAAGCCGCTTAATAGCCTTCAAGTTCAGCCATCTGACAATGTACCATCATTAGAAACAAATTTTACCATTCATTAAGATAATATATGACTTTCACCTATGGGTTATTGGTATTGAAAATCTTGAGTTTCTCAAATGATTTGAATTCGTTTGCCTGAATCAAAAGGGGAAAAAAAAAGCATGTAACAGTCATCTCTTGTACACAATAAAATTTTTACGCACCCCGTGGAGGGAAAACAATCTTTCTGCCTTAAATCAGTATTGAAATAATTGAAAAGTCAACATCTCATATCAAAGCTTACATGTGCATCAGGAACCTGTGCAATCTCCAGAAGCTGCAAATCATGATGGACTGAAAAAGGTTAGAAATGCTGAACAGGAGAAAAATAGCAAAAGAAGTTATATTCATATAGAAGGTACTAAACTAAAAGGTTACACTCAATTTAACATATAAGAAAAATTTATATGCATGACAAAGACGAACTGGAGTAATTAGCCAAATAGAAAGAGTAAGAGATTGACATTGGTTTTCTAATTGATTTAAAGATATATCATTTCATACATGATACTCTGTGGCATTGACTTTTTTAAGGATATGCATGAAAATATGACAAGGATGTTATGTAAGTTATCTAATATTAGTGATGTTATGGACCAAGTGGGTTGATTTGTAGAAAACTTTGAAAATTAGGAGAATACCAAATGAATAGAGAAAATAAATACAAATATTTATATGGACATGGGAGTCATAAAACTGTGGCTCTTCATGCAGGGGTTGCAAACACCAGCTTATAAATAAAGCAGTTGAACAAAACCTAGAAAAATTATGAAGAGTTTTAAAAACTAACAACATTTAGACAAGATGTCAATCAACAACACAAAATACTTAGTTATTTGACTGATGAAGAAATTGCAAATAAGCTATATTTATTGTTCTACGAAAAACAAAATAGAATACCCAGAAAGTTACATAGTACGAGATAAGCTAATAAAATTATAATGAACAAGTGTTAAGAGACTACTGAGTAGTGAATTCGTTATAATTTGAGTTCAAACTATTTGCATGTAGATCTGAGACAACTTAAAACCCTCATTTTCTGGATCTGAGGAGATCCCATGAGATAAGATGACCTGGTTGTAGTTAAATAAACTAAAGTAGGTTTGCCAAGATGAGAATATTTGGTCAATGAAAGGGGTAAGAAGACAGAAAAAAATAGGAAACAACTTTTTAAATTCCTATCGACACCTATTTTCAGGTATAAATCAACATTCAACTAAGCATGCAGCATAATTAAGTAATATCTTCATTTCACACAGTTGAAACTAATGCTGTAAATATGAAGTTTAACTGTTCATGACTCACGTCAAAGAAGTTTTCCCTATACATGGCAGATGTTTTTAGAACCTTGATTGCCAAACATGTTTGATTTTATAACAATATATTGGGCAGTACACAGCCAATGCAGTTGATTGCAACAGGACATAGCAAAAGAATCACTTCATTATTTTATTTTAAACAAATGAACAGGGTTTAATGGTTGCAATGCAATGCTAAGAGTGCATTAACCAACAAAATGCACAGGGAACAGTATGTTGCCCAGCAGTCACGTCCCTTCATCTGACAAACAGAGGTCCTATGCAAGTCTTAGGTGGTGCATCCCCAAGTATCTGAACCTGGGTAAATATAATACTGGGTGGGTCTCTCTCTTTCTCTCTCACACACTCACACACACACACATGCACGCACGCACGTACAAAACAGCTACTAAATCTTGCTCAATATCAGTTCAACTGCAGCAATTGTAAAAGTGCTTCTTATTGTTCACGTCCATGAAGCATAACGTGATCATGAAACTGATAATGAGAACAATATAACAAAGAATGCGTATTATCGAAAAAGTAATTAACACCAGACTTTAACATCAGCTAAAGATTTTGGAGTAACCTGAGCAGAAAACTTTGAGATTTAGGTGGCTTAAGTGATTTTTTTTTACTAAATGAAATATGTGCATACCTTCATACAATATTCATTTTGGTGGTTGATCAGATGGTTTAGGATCTCTATTTTTGGTGGTCAACGTTACATAACTTTTGACTCAAACAAGCTTGTCAAAATAATAATAATAATAATTCAAGCCTGTATCCGCACCCTCCCCTCCAAAAAAAAAAACCCCCAACAACCCCAAAAAAAAAAAAAAGAAAAGAGAAAGAAAAAAAAGGAAGAAAAGAAAAAACAAATTTTAAGCGGGTGAGGACAGAAGGGCCAAACTATAAAAGCGGTAAAAGGATACTTAATATCTCCTATAGCACCCAAGTTGTCCAAGTTTGCAATGAAGATGAACTCCTTAACCTGTAAGAAGTTAGAGAAGGAAAGGCCAAAAGAATGTCATCATGAACAGTAAAGAATTGTTGCGTACAAGTATATAGAACTAATGAAAACTGGAAACCAAGAGCATGTTTGAGATAAGAGCTCATTGCTGCAAACCTGAGAAAGTAATGCATCAACCTTGCCACTGTTCATCAGGGATGGGCACACATCACCATGACCTGGGGGCACCTTCACATTTATACAGAATACATGAGAATTTAGATATGAGTGAACTATCCTATTAGCCTGTTAACCATCAATAAAAAGATAAACAGAGGGTCATTAACCATTATCCAGCAAAAAGAAAATAACAGGAAAAAAACCCTCAATCCCCAAAGATAAAAACTGAATTCAAGATCTCAACGCATAAATAAGCATCAAGAAACATAAAAAATCCTAAGAATTTGATCCAAAAACTAAAGGGATGCTTCAATTGGGGACGACGTACCTCAAATAGCGGGAGTCGAGATTGATGAACTCATATTTCTCGTTTTCACTACCAAGAACAAGAAATTATCAACAACTCATATCAGATCCGAGATCTTTCTGCCCAAAAATGAATTCCAAAACGAAAAACGGACCAAGAACGAGAGAAAAAAATGAAAAAAGAAAAATCCCAAGCCAAGAATCGCTTCACCTGATCTGATCGAGACCAGCAACCGCGGAGCGGAGCTCTGCGAGCTTCTCTTCGGAAGCAACGGCAGCCATTAGCGACCGAGATCAACTCCAGAGAGAGAAAGAGGCGGAGACGAGAAAGGAATGGAGAGGCCTCGAATGAGCAACAGGAGATATGAGAGCAGAGTCAGAGGAGGCGATGGCGTTCGCTCTCCGGGGATGGGAAGCGCCATGTGTAGACGCCGGGGGGCGACGATTTCCGTCAGAGATAACGGAGTCTGGGGGCGGATCTGACGGTCGGTCGGGAAGCAGGGGATGTCGCCGTGGGCGCGCGGAGTTTGGGGACACGTGGCGAGCGACGAGTGGGGTGGCAAGGTGGACGTCCGAAGCGTGACCGTCCGTTCCGTGCGATGGCGGTGTTTCCCGTAACCCTTGGTTTGGAAGAATCCTCTCGGTCACAAAAATATCATATTATCATTTTAAACTGGAAAATTTATAACCACCCCAATAACAGCGTGTTGAGATGGTTAAGCAGCAGTGTATTGAGATAGCTCAAGATATTGATGTTATATTTTTTTTTATTGACTTTATCTACAGTAATATAATAACCTATGTCTAACCAAAATTTTTTTGTTGATTTGTAATCTTCACTGACCTATTAGGAGGTATATAATTAAAGCTTGATGCTCATGACTTCTGAGGTACCTAAGATATATGCTATTAAGATGAATAGGTGGACCCCTATCAATTGGGCCCTTATCCAAGGATGCATAGAATGAGCCTTTGTGAAGAGTAGTTTATTTGGAAAGGACTTTTTTATTTTGATGTTATGTGGCAGGTATGATGTAATTGAATCTATCAAAGCACTATTATATTAAAGTGATTGTAAAATTTTTTAATTCAAAATATTGATACCATAACTTTTCATTGACTTTGTCTATAGCACATATAGTAAACTATACCTGTGTAAGAATTTCTCCTTGGTTCGCAATCTTAGCTGACCTATTGATATATATATATATATATATATATAAAAAAAAAAAAATATATATAATATATAATAATATAATAATATATATATATATATATATATAAAGCTAGATGCTCATGATGCCCAAGGTACCTAAGGTCCATGGTGTTAAGGTGAAATGGGGACCTCCAATCAATTGGACTCTTATACGAGGATGCATCTAATGAGCTTTTGTGCAGTAGTTCATGTAGAAGTGGTGTTTTTGTTTTTGATATTATCTAGCAGGTATGATGCAACGGAACCTATCAAAGTCCTCCTATAGTTAGATCTGGTTGTTAAAAATAAGCCTACAATAATAGCTTTGGAATACATCTTATTTTGAATTAGTTATAATTAATCAAACATTTAAAATCAAGTTACATGAACCAATCATATATGCAACAAAGCAGCTGCAACTAAGTTCTTACAATGTTATAATTCATGCTAGATGTAATTCTAGTTGTATGTAAATGCCCTGAGCTACATCTATGGCTTCATGGTAGCCGACCTATAAAATAAAATAAAAGCAGACAGACTCCCTATTAGAACTTGAGCTAGTTCATTTATAGCTAAGCAATTTTGAGAACTTCCTTTAATTGCCAAAAAGGCTTCACGTAGAAGCCTAGAAACTTCAATATTTGTTGATAAGGTTTGCTGATTTTAATCGAACCTTTTGAATGAGGATGGGCTCTAGCACGACAGTAAAGTTGCTATATTTTAATCAAGATATCATGTATTTAAACTATGGAAACATCTCTATATGCATGGATAAAAAAGATTGCCTATATCCAACCTTTCCTAGAAGCCGCAATAGTGGAATGTTATGTTCTAGGATGACTTTTTCAATCCTAATCTTTCAAATAAATTGATTGTAAGTTATCAAAGAAGTCAAATGGTTTTACTCCTCTTTCCCGATTCCTCAATTAAATCAAGCTGTATAAATGATCAAGATAGACTATTTTAGTAGTATGACGGAGAAGAAAAGAAAACATATCCAACCCTTTAGAGGGAGCTCATTGCACCAAGTCTAAGATTTTACATTCATTACTGGTTGCTGGGAACAATAAAAGAAAGTATATCCACCCTTTTTTATGCGTTGATACAACAATAAAAGAGGAAACAAGAATTTTCTATCAAAAAAAAAAAAAGAAACAAGAACGACCGTTCCATATGATTAAAAATCATTTTGTATTATCTGTATAACTTGATCATTTCTTTAAAATTTTAGTCGACAAACTTCTCTGATTTGTCTTCTCTGGATAACAAGAATTGATCGAAGATTGAACCTTCTTGCTTGTTGACAAGTGCGCCACATATGTATGCCAAGCTTTGACAAATCATGCATTGAAAATGCTCAACACTTGGTTATCAAGAAAAAGCGACACTTCCCGAGAATTTTGTTTTTCTTGCCGTGACGAAAATTTTTCTTGCCTTATCGGTAGCTTCCGATGCAACCAAATTCCTTCTAAAATATCAAATATTGAAGCTGACCCATCGAAAGTAATCCTTCAATTATTTAATTGTGATAGTGCCAGCAGAATGTTGACCCCTCCAATTGATATAATGTATGAAGAATATGTGTTAAATATCATATCCATCCATGTTGGTCCCCCCAAGTAAATGGCCATCATGGAGGTGAACAGTCTACCATTTCCAAAATTTATTAAAAGAAGAAGTTATTTACAAGGGTGGAAATAGGTAAGCTAAGTCAAATAATAGAAGAATTATATGACCTCCCAATGGACAACCAACCGTGGGACTTTAACAAGAGCCCAAATAATTTCTAATCCCCAGTGGTTACTATTTCTGTAAGGCACAGGATCCCAGCAACAATTGCTCGATTTCAAATATGCTAAAACTCAAACAAGAATTCTGTTTAGGGACGTGAAGCATTAAGGAAAAGCAGCAAAAATGATCCCAACTGTGAACCGTTGGCAAAATTTTTTAAAAATAGAATATCTAGAGTAACTTTTTTATCCAAAAGATCATTGCATTTCTCTCATGCTAAATTTTTCAACAAATAACTATCATTAATTGACCAATAGTCCTCATTGAATTATCAAGCTTCTTCTTCCTCTAATCAATCCAAAGCTTATATAAGCTTTTGGGCCGTCCCACGATGCACTTAATTAATCACCGATGCCCTTCCATATTCAAGGCATACTTCTAGAGTTTCTTTTCACTTTTATGCTAAACTTTTTTACATAATAAGCCTGTTTAATTGATTTCCGTGTATTAAGGAGAATCAGAACCAACCATGTACTTTCATGTCTATCACTGTTCACTAAATTGATCTGAATTGAAGGATTCAAAACATACCGATCATACCAATGACTAGTTGGTGCAGTCTGATTATTTGATTTAGAATATTGGTGAACATAATATGAGAAAGAAGAAAAAAAAGAAGAGAGAGAGAATGAAGGAGAGAGGAAGGTCGGCGGTGGCCACTCGAGGGCTATCGAGACCCCAAGTCTCTGCAGTCCTCAATGAGAGACGAAGAAGAAATAAAGATAAAGAGAGAAAAAAAAAAGGAGATAAGAGGGAGAGGAAGGCGGAGGGGAGGCCGTCGGAGAGCTGCTGTGACCGTCGGGCGGCCTAAAATCCCCTGCAGCCATCGCAAGTTTGAAATAGGAGCTTTGTCCCCATTTGCCGATAATGGATTTGTCAGCAATATTTAGTTTTGGATCATTCAGTGGCAACGGCGGTCCTCTGACAGCCTTCTTGCTGCCTTCTCCTCCCTTTTATCTCCTCTTTTCCTCTCTCCCTATCTCTCTCTCTTCTTAGTTTCTCTCGTAGAGGACTACGAAGCCTAAGAGGCTTCAGTGGCCCTCTGGTGGCCACCGCAAGCATCTCTATCGGCCACTCATTTTCTTTCCTCTCTCTCCCTCTTTATCTTTTTTTTTCTCTTCCTAGTCCATCCTTCATTTCTATGTCAGTTTGGATCTAATACAGTCTGGTATGGGGATGTACCAACTCATATCGTCGAATGGCCAACACGTGGTTCGATTCTGAGTCGATGATCCTTGATGTCTATTTTGCCAAAAGGACTAGATTTATTTGCTCCATATTTTTCATAGATATTATCAACCACAACATCTTAATAATATAAGTGCAATGCGAAATATAGAAGGATATTTAGAAAGAAACATCCATTATGAGAACCGGTCCAATTAGACCCGATTTCATCATATTTCTTTTAAATTATTTTTAGATCGAAATAGGGGAACCTAATCCCCTGCCCAATCCTCTGCTATGGGAGATGATAAGGTCATGCGAGTGGCCAGATGTGCTCACACACTGATGAGGATTGGCCGAAGGCCATTTGAGTTGGTTATGTCGGTAAAGACCTGCCTTATTCATGGTTGATCAAGTTTATCCTTCTCTTCTACTTCTTCTTAAACCCTAGAACCCCTCGGTTGATCTACCATCAAAACTCTCCCTTTCTCTTCTTTCTTACCTCGAACAGTCGTCAGACTATTGCAATCTAGTCATCATCGCCCAAAAACCTTCCCTCCCTAATCCTCTCTATCTCCTCTATTTCGGGGGATTTTTGGATGTTATCTTGTTGAAATCTATCCTGCCAGCCGCAACTCACCGCCGCCATTACCATCGGTAAGCCTCCTCCTTTTCTTTCTCTTCGGCTTGGGTGCTGCAACCATGGTGGCAAGGGGCAGCGCCCCTTATCTTTCTCTCGAACCCCTTATGCACAGCCCGACCCAGCTTTTGGCCGTCATCGTGCTACCATCACTAGTTACTATTAACCCTATCCCCCTCTTCTCCCCTTTGTTCCCCCTTAGGAATCCTCCATGGAATCCATGATTCGGCAGAGAAGAAAGAAAAGAAGAAAGAAAAAGAGCAAGAAATAGAGGAGAAAGAGAGAGAAAAGGAAGACACACAGAGAGAGAACCTAATCAAGATCAAATTTAATTAGGTCTAAATTGATTTTTCGATGACCAACTCAGATCGTATAGACCGAAGCTCCTGATTGGACCTAAATCAAGTTAGAATCCAATCCAAAAATCCAATAGGTCTGGTTGAGCATTTCCCTCATTCCCATATTAATCAAATCAGATCAAATAAATCAGATCTTGATTATTCTTTTCTTTATACCTCTACTGGTTGACTATACCAAGCCTAATTAGTCTAATTTTTTTTATTAATGAAATATATCTGATCTAAGATTTTGTTCTAGATCGAAAGGAGTGAAGATCCAAGGATCAGACCACTAGTCAAGGGCTATGATTTTTGGATTTGATTGATCTAAGATAGTAAGTTTCTTTTTATCTTTAGATTTTCAGTGCATATTTATACATTTAAAAATTAGATTATATATATATAAATTATTAAAATATCTAAAAATCAGAAGGTTTGGAAAGTATGTATGTTATGCATGAAAAGTAATTTAAAATTTTGGTTCAAACATAGAATTACCTTAGTATGATTATAAAATTTGAAATGAGATGATTTCTTTATTTTAATATTACATGATCATTAGAAATAAGATTATACATATTTATCTTTACATGAATTTTGAATAAAAAATATCCTCCTCTAAAAATAAGATGTGAAAAACTTAATTTGATATTATTGTGAAAATAAGTATAATTATTTGGTTACGATGAAATTATAAGAAAAATATTCTAGGTTGATTATGATCTGGGTCTAGCCAACAAGATTGATTATTGGCCACATATCAGAAACTAGTTTTTTCTAGATCGAACTAGTTAGAGCTGATCGCTGACAGAGTTAGTTCTTCTGAATCTATCCACTCAAGATTGATCGCTGACACAAGCTATTTCGTTGCATGTTTTTTTCATGACTAATCTCTTTATCTTATCATGGGATTAATGGTGGCCATATTAATCAGAACTAGTTTTTTTTCGGATTTAACCAATGGAACTGATCATTGGTACATGCTGATGGATCATATATTCTGTATTCATGGGTTAGTCTCTTTTGGACTCTGTCATGGGACTGATCATAGCTATAGTCATCAATGATTGAGAGAGAATTTAAAAATTTTATTGCTATACATGCCATATTTTTTTGATAAGTATAATATGTTTTAAAAATTAGAATTATTTTGATTTATACATCTATTATTATTAATTATTATATTTGAAAATAAATTTAATTATATTTGATTTTTTAGAAATATTGATAATTTATCGAGTTCATAAAGTTTTTTTTTTTTTTTTGTTCATATTCAGAAGCGCATACGGAGAGTGAAATCGAATAGTGAGGAATTTAGAATTTTAAAAAAATATTTATTTTTTGAATAAATATTGATCTTGGTATGTGATAATCAATTTTATAAAATATTGATGATTATATTTTATTTAAATCAATAAAATTAGAGATTTATTTTTACTATTATTATTTAGGTATGGTTCGATATGATATTTTTAAATATAAAAATAGATCTCGCAAATCTCAAGGGATTAAAGTCTGGGGGCATGCGGCCATCTATCGCGGCTAGCTGGGGCAAGACACCCATAGCACCTTGCAAACTTTTCTGTGAGGAAAATGTGTTAATATCCGGTACCTGCAAACAAATGCTGCTCTCACCTAATTCCACTTGGCCTCCTTGAAAAAGGAAAAAGAAAGGCCTCTTCCAATACTTCCTGTCCTTGCTGCCGCAATACATATTCTTTTGTTTACTTATGAAGCAGGCGTGATTCTATTTGAGCACGTAATGACACGGGCCACTAGTTTATGTATCAAATTTAGGCGGCCACGCATCCAAAAGACTGATTTGTAAAGATTTCATGCGAATTTGCATTCTATAAAGCATATCTCACGTTAGGAAGTTTCAATTTCTCTTGCAATTGCGGAACAAAACTTAGAAAAGCAAGGGAATGCATCCTTCTCATTTTCCACCATCTACATACCCATCATTATTCATCAATCTTTATGCATATATACATAAAAAGTTCCATTGCTACCTGCTACCCTGTTTCTAAAGAAATTATACATGCACCAACAACACACCACAAGAACAAATCAAAACAAGATACATAGTCTAATAATTTTAGATAAATGCATGATGGAGCCAGGCCGGTCCTGGGGCGGTCAAACTGGACGACCGTCCTAAGCTTCAGGCTCAGACCTTGTATTGATGTTCCAATAGAGTGCAAGGATGGCTTTCTACAATATTATAATAAAAAAATATTTAAATAGGTTAATGATGAATTTTATACATTGCTTAACGAATATATCTATAGAAAATTATGATATATAGATTAATTTTTTAATGATGAGAAGCATGTTTGGTATAGTGCACCGCTATGTGACACATATGGTGCCATATATAATTTTTCTGGCTTCTGCGATATAAAATTGAAATTTTCTCTTTTCATCTGATCTATTTCTTTGTAGCAATATTGGTTCATACATTCATTCCATTTTGCTTTCATCACCGAGCACAAATTTACAAAAAATCTTATCTCCTAGAAGGGTCTTTCCAGTTCCTAGAAGAACCGCCTGGAGATAATAACTTGTCAACGGCTGGCACCCTCCAAATTTAGCTAGATTTTTTTTTTTTTTTTAATGTGAGTGGCCAGCATATATAATATCTACTGACTGTGGTCTACAGACCACCGAACCATCCCGCACTCCAACACATAACATCTAATCACAGGGCTACCCATTCAACCTCGAACGAATGCCAGCCGTTCCATCCTCATCTAACGGTCCTCCTTCGTGATGCCCTCGTCCGACTTTGGGAACCGTCGTGTCAGCAAATGGGTGCCCTCGAATATTCCATCAAATCGATCTCGCTGGAAGCGGGGCCCACCGGAGAGACTTGCCAAAACGCAAAAGGGAATCCAGCTCTAAAACATGTGGTCGAGAGTTTTTCTGAATATTTTAATAAAGGAGGCACCAACTCTAGACTCCAGTGGTGGAGCCGGTCCCATCTCGCCTGCGGTTTTAATGGCCGATTTAATAATTTTTGAGGTGCCGTTTTCTGTTGTCGCAAGGAGATGACGACGCGTAGCGGTGTGGACGGCGAGTGGCGATGACGTGGCGGAAAAGCGCAGGGAAAAAGCTCGCCAGCCAAGTAGCCACTGCCACTTTTTGATCCACATCGCTTGGCTGGAGGTCATCCAAAGTGTACCATTTTCGGAGGGCCCGGACAATGTGATTGATGGAATCAAGACAAATGCAATTATTAGATATTGCACTCAAACTAAAAGTTCATTAAAAAAATTAAATGATGATTAAATAAGATAATTATTAAATTTTAATTAGCAAAGTTTATTAAATATCAAATATAAACTTTATCTTAGAAATAAAAAATAAAATAAAAATGAAAATATTATTTTATAAAAAAATGAAAAGCATTCACTTGCTCCAAAAAATTCAATATATTATTTTAGTTAGACATTATTTTTTTTTATAATTTTATCATATTTATTATAGATGCTTGCTTAATAACATGATGTTTTGAAAAAAAAATTATTTAAATTTTTGTAACTTCATATATTTAATAAATTTTAACTTTCATATTATTTAGTTAGACATTATTTTTTTATGATTTTATTATATTTGTTAGATATTAGAATATAGGTACTCGTTTAATAACATGATGTTTTGAAAAAAATTATTTGAAATTTTATAACTTCATATATTTAATAAATTTTAACTTTCATAATATTTATATTAGATATATGGAGCACCCATGAAATAATATATCTCTCATTTTTGCTAATTAAAACTTAAATCCTACAATCTTTTGCAAAAAATAAAATATTATACTTTAAAATTTTTATGACATTTAGTCTAAAATATCATATCGGACATCTCTCTCTAATATTCATTTGTAAATAAATATTATATTTTTAATTTTATATTGAAAGGATCTAATATGATACAAATTTGATTGAGATGAGAATAAGTTTAAATATTAAATCAGAGAAAAAGACAGTAATTTTACTTTAAGCTCCATGGAGATGGGGCTCATTAGTTAGGTGACAAAACAGCCGAGTCATTTTCCCTAAATTTGGATATTTTTGATGGATAGAAAAAGGGATGATTATCCAGTCTTTGATCCATATCTCCCACAAAAAATTAAAAGTGGAAATAAAAGAAAAGTGGAGTGACGACACGGGCGCCATGTGTCAAGGGTCGTGAATCGTCAGCCACAAGAGTTGAGTGGTTTCGGAAAATTTCCAGCGAAAAAGGGCAACACCGGACCCGCTGACGTGGCGCCTTTTCCTTTCGCCTCTTCTTCTCCTTTTTCTTGGCCCCAGGCTTTCCCCATTTCTCGCCCCTTCTCTCTCTGTGCGTCTTCCTCTCCTTTGTTTGTGTCTCTCTCCCTCTTCGCACATACTCTCTCTCTCGGTGAGGTTTCTCTAGTCTCGAATCCAGGAAAGGGGGCCGGACGGCGAGTCTTGGGCCCGGATTCGGTATCCCAGCGGGAGGTGTTTCCTGTTGGTTTCTGTCGGTTCTTGGCGGAATCCTGGTATTTTTCTTCGACTCTTGAGGGTTTGGTCTTTTTCTGGTCCTTCTCTGAGCGATTGGAGCTAGGATTGGGGTTGGCGATCTGGTCTTTAAGAATAAAGGTTGGAGCTTGGAGGAGTTTTCTAATTCGTTTTTTCTGCTTTCTTGGGTTTGGAGAACGAGCTTTGCATCAATCTTTAGCTTCTTTCGGGGTTTAAACATCAGGAGTTTGATGGAGTTTAGTAGAGCTTGGAGATGGAACGGAGTTCTTGCTATTGCTACGATAGGGAACATTTAGGGCTTCTTTTTGTGCCAAAAAGGAGTCTTTTTGGGTTTTATTCTTGTAGATTTGGTTAAGCTAACTTTTTTCTTCTTTATCGTTGATTTTCTTCTATTCTTCTAGCAGTGTTGGGTAGTGGTGAAGGTGGTGGTGGTTTTCTTGAGCGTCTGAGGAAAACATGAATAGAGGATTTGGTGTGGCTTGGAGGGATGGAGGGGTTGGAATGGTAGTCTAGGTGTCAACTATAGGGTTGTGGGAGTAGAAAGAAGGTGGAGTTAGAGGCTGGGCTTGGCTGCTCCTGACCAGGGGACTAGAAAGGTGAAATAAAAAAGTGATCTTTTTTAGAGTATATTGGGCGACTCTTGCGCACAGGGCATCGGACTGCATCAATGGAAGTACAGGTATACATCTCTGCTTTCTGTTTTCCCTGTTTATTTTTCTTCCTTGTTATGATTGTGGTTGTTTTGGCATGAGAAACAGTATGATTTTTGATACTTCCTTAGTCTAGTTTATCTGTATTATTTCCCATTTGGTGCTTTTGATGATGTTGGACCTGAAGGATTTTCGCCGTGTCTAATTTTGTAGATATAATCGTGCTTTTCTTTCTTCTCTATCTCTGGCTGTGTCTCAGAAATCTTAAAGTGAATTCTTTCAAGGATTTAATCAACTCAACAATTTTAAAAGAAAATTGGTAACTAGAAGATATTGAATTGCTTTAGAAAGATATGCCTAAGTGCAAAAATATTTGGTCAGATTGGTTTGTAATCTTGATTTTATCATCTAGTTCCACTGGAGTTGCAAAGCCTTATATCCCGCTTTATAGAAATGGTTAAGTACATATTTAGAGATTCACATGAAGAAAAAAACTGAGCAAATAATTTTATTCTTGAAAAGTATTTTATTCTGTTTGTTTTTCACTGCTATGGAACAAATTTTTAATCACTGGCACCATCCCATGCATTATGAATTTCATTGACTGAAACCCGATTAACAATAGTCCTCTTAATAAAAAAATGGGTGCAAAATGTGCTTTTTCCTGTCAAGTCATATCTATTATTGGGATTAATGTTCATGAGTTTCGACTGCTATCTTTCTCTAAAAGAATAATGGCCATTCCTGTGTTCGTTTTTCCTTTTTAGTTGTTGTCCTTACTTTTTTTGGTATGTAACTTCACAATCAATGGAAATTCTGAAAATTAACAAGATGATGCTATGTCATAAATGTCTTTTCATTGGTTTGATCTTAAATGATGAGATTTGTGCCCTAGGAGTGGAAGCTAAAATGATTTCTAATTTCTGTTTTGATTGATATCAGGAAAAAAGCGGAAGACCTAGTCTGGATCCCATCCACATTCCTGATAGGAGGATGTGTGTGGATGTCACTTCCGCTGTGATTGGCCATCAATCAAAAGAATTCAGCTCATTAGTAGATGAACATGCAATCAAGGTACCTTTCTTTCATCAACTTGCGGATACTGTGGCAATCTTAATTTTTGTCAGTCATGCTTCATTCTCTTTACCCTTATACCATATCTCATGGTCTCCTTGTTAGGTAAGGAAACCTTACACAATAACAAAACAGCGAGAAAGGTGGACAGAAGAAGAACATGAGAAGTTTCTTGAGGCTTTAAAACTGCACGGTCGTGCTTGGCGTCGAATTGAGGGTACAATTTCATAAATATGGTTTTATTAATTGGATGTCATGTTATAAATCCTTCTCTCTTCTGACTTAGACACTTCCCTGCAGAACACATAGGCACCAAGACTGCGGTTCAGATTCGAAGCCATGCTCAGAAGTTTTTCTCAAAGGTTTACTGCTCTTCCTCTGTTAACTGTTTCTCTACCATTATATGTTCATGGATGGTCTTACTTGATCTATAAAGTAAGTGAATCATTCATGAAGCTGAGCCCCAAGATTATTGCTGCATGGTTTGTACCATTTGATCCTTGTTTATCTTGGTCCTAATATTGTTCTCTAATGGTATAGGTGGTTCGTGAGCCAGGTACTGCGAAGGCTATTGATATCCCTCCACCTCGACCAAAAAGAAAGCCACTGCACCCATATCCTCGTAAATTGGGTAACTTACCAAGCAAGGGACTCCCTATTCTGGAGCAGCCAGCATGGTCTTCACCATCAGTTCCATCAGTTTTTGAATCAGAAAACAGTTCACCAGTATCAGTTTTATCTGCAGCAGGATCAGATACTATAGGATCAACAATCTCAAATCCACCAGATGGATGCGAGTCACCTACGCCATCAGTTGAAGATGAGAATAGACCAGCATCAACTTGTTTTGTAACAGAAGATAAATCCCAGATGGTAGTTCCTTGTCTGTCAACTATAGCTTTGACAATAGAAAGTATGAAACTGTTCTAATTTTTTGTTTTATGGATCCCTTTTTCCAGGAAGTAGATTTGAGTTCAAAAGATGAAACCCCTTCCAAAGAAGGTTCACCAATAGAAACACAAGCAACTTGCCTGAAGCTATTTGGAACGACAGTTTTCGTGACTGATGCTCAAAAACCATGCTTTTCTAGTGTTGGAAACACGATGCATTCTCGCACGTCATTGCCTAACATTGACAACATCAGCCACAATGTATGCATGGATATGGATTTGCAGACCCCCACTAAGCCAGTTCCGCAAACTCCAGCACAGGATGATTTCTGGGGTGGTGCAGGTAAAAGTGCATGGAGTCCATGGAAGGGTGGAAATTCTCCCATGTTTTATTGTTTACCTTCTAAAGGGGATCTTACGAAATCAACAGAAGCTGCAAGTTCTCTGCCTTGGTGGTGGGCCTTTGATGGAACTCTACCAATATTCCCATTCATTATTGTTCCACAACATACGAGCTCGACACAAAGTCAGCCACAAACCTGTACAGAAGCCTCAGATGATAAAGATAGCCAGAAGGAAGGTTCTTGGACTGGCTCTAACACGGCCTATGCTGGCAGAGCAGGTATTGGCGATGAAAACAGTGATGTTGTCGACTCACAACAAAATGCTGAGCATCTGAAGGAACCAGCACCAGCATCGAGACTATTTGGAAGTCTGACAGTGAACACAGATGGATCTCCCAGTGGATTTGTACCATATAAGAGATGTTTAGCCGAAAAACAAGCAGAACAGCATTCTCAGATGGTCAATGAAGAAAGAGGTGCCCAAGCTGTAGCTGTAGCATTGTGTTTGTAGTCTTCTCATAACCTTTATCTCCATTTTGCTTCTTTGCAGAGATGGTTTTTTGTTTGGCGGTCAGGGAAGGGATGTTGTTCATTGCAGTTGAAGTAACTGCAGTGGGTGTCAGATGTGAACGATGAGGATATGGTAAGACGGACTCAGAAATGGTTTTGTAGGCATACCATCTCTGCTTCTTGTTGTATGTAAAACAGATGACTTTCTGTTGAAAATTTGTTCTTCATAATTTTCCTACCACAAGAGTTTCTTCTATGTGGTATTAACGTTCTGTTGTACAGCCTTGATGTACCTTATTAAATGATATTGCCTGGTTTGAGCCTTGATTTCAGAAATGTCAACTACATGCAGTATTTTACCTACAGCAATGTAGGCATGCTTCTGTCTATATGATCAAAGATAGCAGGAAATTTACAGTCATCGCATCATCATATGCCCCGGGTTCCCACATCCAATGGTGGCTACACTTTTACCGTAAACGAGCCTGCAACTGTGACTCATCAATGTTAGATATGTCAATTTGACTATGTTGTCTTTGTTGTGATCATTGCACAGGATAAAATGACTTCATAGAGGGAAACGTCCATGCTGTAGATTATATTTAAGAGATTCAATCAAAAGATTATTGCTAAGTTCAGTGCTTTTAAGTCCTATTACTCTTCCTGAAATGTCCAAAAGTTTGTGCCACAAGAAAATCTCCACACACATTTCCTGGTGTGATCACTTGCACAGCTGCATTCGTGGGGTATGTGGATGAAACAGATCTAACCGCAAGTGACACAGTGAAGGACTGCTGCTAAAGTTTTTCTGATATAAAACAAGCCAGATTTCATTCCATCTATCCCTGCTGACTGGTAGAATTCTGGCTGCAAGTTTTGTCAAGACATCAGGGAGTCATATAGAATGTAATTTTGGAAGACTTTTTCGTTCACTTTGGATATGGAATTCCTTCATTTGGTATATCCATGATCTAGAATGCCCCTAGTTTAAGTGACAGAAACAACTATAAGCTAGCATTCAGCAAGCCATCTATAGGTTATGCCTTCTGAATTCCCAAAGCTTGAATCTGCTCCATAAATTTTTCCTTCCCTCGAAATTCATGATTGTTGATAAAGCTTCCTCAACAAAGATTTCTGGCAGTATTGTTTTCATAGCTTCCCCAACAAAGATTTCTGGCAGTATTGTTTTCATCACACATTTTCAAAACTCTGGTTGCCTGCATCATTATATAATTAATCCCATTTAGCCAAACAAAAATGAATGAGATTTCAGTGCCCCATCAAAATAATAATATGTTTTTTTAAGAAAAAGTGTAAGAACCGACTCAAAGGAACATAAATATACATCCAGACAATCAGACTGATGCACCATTGGGAAAATTTAAGTAAGAAAATGGTAGCAACCAATTTAGAAACTATCAAGAATGTGCATCTTATTGAATTCAGATGGCTTAAGTTATATATGCTTGATAATTCACATTTATATTTGTCCAATAGCATACTGTAAGTATCACTAAGTTGCAAGATAATCATGCGCTTTGTAGTCAAACCAAACCGAGTCAGTGCCACGAGGAAGTGTACTGCTGAAATGAGGTTCTATAAGAGGTGTTAACAGAAGCAGACACCCAATCCTTGACCCTAAAACCTGAAACAACATGTAAAATCTGAGTGGGAGTTGTGCAATAATGACGAATGATCACATTTTGCTAAGCACAAACATTTTCACATTTAGAATGGATTCACATGTATAAATAAATATTGGCAGATGGACCTGAAGCAATATTTGCCCGAATTCTACTCAACATGCAATATACCTGCAACTGTCAAAAATGCATTTAAACATGCAAGCGAGCAGACTTTTACAAATGACCAGTGTTTTTTTCGGAATATGGTTAGGATAGCCCAACCCTGTCCAGATTTTATTATATGATTATTATAAATAAATAAATATGACAGCACTTGAAGCCAAACCTACATCCGGTTCACTCATGTTCATGTGCATGCATAAGTACACCAAAAAGTCACATACATGCATGGTCAACCAGAAATTTTTCAAGGTGTCAGAGCCCATTAAGGAGCCAATGAGCAACAAAAGGATAATTGTGATTAGCCAACAGCCTTAATTTTTGCAACTCAAAAGATATCAGACTGACACACATGTACAGATGGATGGACAGACATATAATACGGCTAGTACACTATAAACTCAGTTTCTATTTTGAAGGCAGACAAAGTACAACAAAATGAATGATTAAAGGTGCAGAGAAATGAACCAGCATGCAATTGGTTAAAAGCCTAGGGACCATTGCAAGTTGAAATCATTCAGCGCAGATTAAACGGCAAAATGAAATCTAATGAATCGTGGCAACGTGAGCGAGCCTGACGGGGCTTGGCGGCACGTGGTTCTTTAGCACAACCGCCTCTAGTACGGTCGAGGTGCCGCACGCCACTTTACACGTGCATGGCATTCCCGTAATTCCGTACAACGACAGCGCCATTTGCCCAACGCGGCCCCGGAAAACACAAATACCCCACCCCAACATTAATCGCCACGCCACCGATCCGCACCAAACCATCCCAAGCCATCTTGACGGTCGCTCCCAAATCCAACTGCCACCGAAGCCCCTCCCACGGATCGCCCCCCTTCTCCCTTCCCCACCAAAATCCAAAACTCGAATTCCCCCTCTATAAAAGGCCTCCTCTCCCCCCATTTTACCCTCATTCTCGGTCTAAAGTCCCTAATTTACCTTCACGGAGGAGGACTCTTTTTTTTGTTTTTTGTTGTTGTCTTCGTATTCCTTCTCCATCGACGCCATGTCTGGCCGCGGCAAGGGAGGGAAGGGGCTGGGCAAGGGTGGGGCGAAGCGCCACCGCAAGGTTCTCCGCGACAACATCCAGGGCATCACCAAGCCGGCGATCCGCCGCCTTGCTCGTCGAGGTGGCGTGAAGCGGATCAGCGGCCTCATCTACGAGGAGACTCGGGGGGTCCTCAAGATCTTCCTCGAGAACGTCATCCGCGACGCTGTCACCTATACCGAGCACGCTCGCCGGAAGACCGTCACGGCCATGGATGTCGTGTACGCTCTCAAGCGCCAGGGTCGCACTCTCTATGGCTTCGGTGGCTGAGTTCCTGTTGGATGTTTTTGGAATTAGGTGGGGTGAGGGTATGTGCGAGGGCTGGGGTTTCTTGTTGGATTTGGCTTTGTTTAGGTTGTAAATCTTCCCGGGTCTTGTTTTGGGATAGAAAAAGGTGTAATCTTTTTCAATTATGAAATGAAAATTTAAAGCTTTGCTGGAAGAATTTTCTTGTTTAGGTTCTCGTTTCTTTTGATTGTCATGAGTTAGTGTAGTTGGTAGATTTTGTTGCTAAATATGGAGTTGAGAAGTCAACTGGAATGGATCAAAGGTGGGATTTTGTGATCGGAATATTTATTGCATTGGAGCTATTGTCTGGATTGGAAGTTTGTTTTTCTTGTTTCTTCTCTCCGATTTTATTCACAAGGAACAGGTCTGTTTCTGATTTCTCTATATATTTAGTTCTTGTGATATATTAATTGCTGTATATATGTTCCGATCTCACGTTGAGCTTCCTTTTTTTTTTTTTTTTTTTTTAATATATTTTTTTAATAACCGTGCCATCAATCTATATGATGTTTGTTGCTTTTACATATATATGAATATTACTGACGATGATTTCAGGAGTGTTTTGCAGTAGGGGTTGTGTTTGATGCATTCTTCTAATTTGGGGATGCAAGCAGGTACTTGTACTGGTAGGGATTGCTTCATGATGATGATAATTACGCAGACGCAGCTTAGCAATTGCTTGTGGGTAGAAAGATTCTAAGTTTACTGCTTATTTGTCCGTTTAAACCTATCAAAATATGTGTAAAATGTGGTTCCTATATTAGTGACATGCAGTACATGTCTTTGTTAGATTTTGTTTTTGCTGTTGTAGCGTTTTAATTTAGTTTCGGAGATGCTTGTAAAGAAAACATTAAAAATGATCAAATGGATGGCAATGTGGCAATCCTATTGGGATTCTTATTTTGATGCATTTAATCTATCAAAGCATTTTGTTCCAGACCTAAATGGATGAAAAGATATATTCTTTTTGATTGATGGCAGAGTAGTGTCTAGACTTGTTATTGTCATCTATAATCTATGCTACAGGTGGTTATGACAGAACAAAATAAAATTATGAGGAGCTGTAGCAAACCTCTATGCTTGTTTGGAATGGATGTGGTAAAGATGGGAAATTGTGATCAATACTTTTAGGGATGGAGCTTTCGACATTTCTATGAGTTTAACAGCATCACTTGTTTCAATCTGCTTCTGAAGTGAATCATTTCTGGTATGGTGAATCTCATGATGAGCTCTATTGACTATGATTGTTATAAGAAAATGTGATCACAAGTTTATCACTTGTAATATTTGCTTCCCACTGAACCAATTGCTGATTCATTCAATTCCTCCTTTAAAAGGTCATCTCTGCCCCATTATTTTGCGCTACTGTGCCCATTTGGTTTTGCTGCGAGTCTTCTATGTTTTTTTGACATTCATGATTTCAACAAGTTCTTTCTTTTCATGGTTCCTCCCTTTCTAGAGAAATTTTGATCCCAACTAGCTGCTTTATAACAGGTAGCCCTTTGTTGCCAATGTCACCATGTCCAACCAACATTGCAGACATAAAACATGAAAATATTGACTGGTCTCTACGAAGGCCAGGGATGGACTATGACTGAAGCAAATTGCAGGATCATCACATCACTCTGCTTTCCAAAAGCCTATGAGTTAAGCTCTGTCAACTGTTACTGCACAAATTATTTTGCACGTATTGAAGCAAGTCGAATTCGTATGGAGCCACCATATAAATAAGAACTAAATCTTGCAGCACATCTTATTGATCTAAGCTTTCCTTTTGTCATACTTGGTCACTAACCTGAGACAGCTGATTAAATTGGAATGATAGAAAGAAGATGAGCGTGGTTTTTGCACAAGGATGACACGTACAGATTGAGAAATTCAAGCACGCCTTGCAAGTGCTATGGGCCCAACTCTATGGGATGTGTGGCTGTCTATTATGTGTCTGGCTTGTTCTGGTGGGTCGTGGTGTGACATAAAGTAAGCATCTCAATACCTGATTTAAACATTCTCATGTTGATGCATTAACTACAAGCAAGGAATTCCCCACAAGGAGACAATGGAATGGACCTCTATTGCATTTCATCTTCATAAGCTAATTCCAACTTGCATTAACAGATTGGATTATAGGTATATTGGTCTGCTAATTATTTGAATGTAGTGGGATCAAATACAAAGTTCAGTTCAGAAAAATTAAACAGAGATCATGCACCCTGCTCAATTTTAACATTAATGTACTCTCGTGTTGCATGTATGCTTAACAGTTCCATTGCGCCTTCCACCATAAACAGGGTAAGAAGTGCATAAATTAGCTCCTATTTGTGGTATTTCCCTTAATTTCCCTTATTGCGAGTTTGCTTGTCACTTTTAAAGCTATTTCATGGTTCATGTTTCCGATAGTCTATTCTATAAATGCACCATTTGAAATTCCCAGTGATTGCTGAATGCCGTAGAAAATATTGGAATATTTATATATACAACCTTCAGTGCACTATACCTTCTTTTAATTCTTGCGTTTCTGAGCAAACTTAATTGAAAGTAGCTAAATGTTATATGAAACTGTTGATGCGTATAACGAAATAACCGCTTTGCTGGAATTCAAGCTAAATGGCAGTGAATACTGAGGTTGTTATTGTCTTTCTTTTTCTTTTTGTTTCTTCTTCTTGTTGCTACTGCAATGCTTTGCTATATGTGGTCTTCTTATCTTTCTCATGACTAGCTTCTCCTGAGAAGCAAAAATCATTGGTACTACAGGATGCTGTATTGCTACTCCCTAATACATGCGAAGTAACTAGCTGAATTTAATAGTGATGCACTGACATTATTCAACGGGTAGCAAGTAAATACTTAACATTTCGTCCATGCATGATGCAGAACATAAAATCATGGGCATCAATATAAATGTTAAAGAAATTCAAGTGTCATCACATGACAATCTTCTTTTCATTTCCAACTCGTCTCCTCAAATTTTTGAGATATTATTGAGATTACCTTTTTAGATGGATGTTGTTATCCCAGAAATCCCAGGATGACTAGCCTTGTCTGTCTGATGGAACACTTACAATGGATGCTATCTGAATGGCCATGTGGCATCATGGCAGCAGAGAAAGCTTAGCTTATGGTTGATTTATTCTTATCTAATATATTCCTATATTTTGAAGCAGTGGTTTCTGAAACCTGGGAGTCTTGTTTGTGTGCTCAGCTAATCCACTTCTTCATACGGTATCTCTTTGTAGGGCTTTTCTCAAACATATACCTGTTCGACAAACTCCATAAAGACTGCAACTTCATGACATGGCTTGTAAGGTAAGTTGTGATCCGAGGCAAGCTTTTACACACTCCTCATGAGTCTACACTGGAATTGGAGATCAATCAGCTTGCCTTCACCCTGTTCTTCCATCCTTTTGATTCGCATCATGTTGGAAGGAGAAAGCAGAAAAATTGTGGCCAGGCCACTGACTGGAGTGACTATCACTGGCTTTCAAGCCTTGACCAAGCCACCCCCGATGGACCAGCGGCCAGGTGGAGAGGTGGTCTCCTATCCGCTTACCTCTTGTTCAGGATGAAGTGGAAGAAAAGGAAGAACAGAGCATGCGGACTTTAAAAGGCCAGTTGTTTTCTTAAACATGTTTGTTGTAGTTGCTATTTGTTTTGGATCATAAAAGTTGAGATCCAATCTGTTGGTGCAGAATTTCGCCGATGCCGGAGAAGCTAGAGTCGAGAGATCGCATCCCCGCCGGGACCTGCAAGAAAAATCTAAACCGGAGTTGGGGGTGCTCCGACAAGATCCTCCGACGCTCAAGTCAGTACTCTGCCTCAATAGAAATGGAGCACTAGAATGAATTTTAGCAGAATTTCGAGATAGAGTTTAGAACTTAGAGAAGAACGTATCTGGGAATCCCTTTATATAGACGGAGAGCGTAACTGATCGACAGCGACGTCTGTAACCACCTGGTAGTGGGCTGTTCGTGGTCACGCGGAGTTTGTTGCGAAGAGTAGTGGCGTCAGTGGGCCGTTCAGAGCCACGTGGAGTTTGTTATGAAGAGTGGAGTGGTGTCCGTTGTCGCGACTTGTCAGAGAGTGGTGGGGTCACGTGGAATTTGTTACAGAGAGTGGAGTGGGGTAGTAGCCATTATCGTGACTTGCCAGAGAGTTTGGGCCTGACGGCTGAAGCTCGGCTGGGACGTCTGATGGAGCGAAATGGCTCTCTGTCTCAGCAATCTGAGAGGAGCTCGGATGTTTTCGAGGTTGCTGACGGGTTAACTGTTGTTGGACGTCATTGGTACTGCAAATGGAAGTCATCTGCAGTAGAAGCTCGGACGAGAACTGCTGTTGGAGAAGTCCGACAGGAGTCCGATTGCTGGAGAAGTTCGTCTGGAATTCGTACGATGTAGAAGCTTGTCTGAAGAATTATCTACTGGAGAGGCCCGATTGCACAAGGAATCTGACTGAAGGTCGGCCAATAGAAGAGTCCGGAAGGCGTTGTGGAAGTTCGTCCGCTGGAGGAGTCTGGAGGATCCTGTGGAAGTCCGGTTGGCGTTGTTGAATGTTGATGGCTGAAGAGATACGGAAGACACTGGAGGCGATCGGTCGTTGTAGAAATTCAGCTACTGGAGCCCATCCGCTGTAAAAGTTCGTCCGAATCCATCCACTATGGAAGTTCAGACGGAGTCTGATTCTTGTAGAAGTCCAGATGGAGACCGCTTATTGAAGAAGCTCGGCTGAAGTCCGCCTGTAATAGAAGTTCGGAAGGAATTTGTTTATAGTAGAAGCTCGGATGGAATTTGCTTACAGTAGAGGTCCGCTTGCAGTAGAAGTTTAGAGTAGAGACCCGTCTGGTGGAGCCTGTCCCGTTGTAGAATTCGTCTGTGATCCATCTACTGTAGAGGTTCTACTGTCGAAGAAGCTCGATCATTGACGAAGTCCGGAGGAAGTTCAGAGTAAAGTCGATCGTGGCTAGGAGAAGTCTGAAAGAGATTCGGAGAATAGTCGATCACTGTAAAGAATCGGATGAAAGTGAAGCTCAGAGAGCGTTTGGAGTAGTCCGGTAGATGAATGGAGGAGCCCTTGATTAGAGAAGTCCGGATGGTATTATGAAAGCTCGACGGTCGGGGGAGTTCGGAAAGACGCCACACAAGGTTGGAAGCCGGAAGAGCCCTGGAAGGGTCGGCTTTTTACGAACTTCGATTGGGATTATTTTATACCCAACACCAGTCCCCCTACTTTCGAGTTCGGATTCCGAATGAAGGAATACAGAGAAATTTTTACAGCAAAGTTGCCTCCCTCGATTTTCGTACTCGATTGTTTCTAGATATTTTGGCATTTGGCGCGCTGGTGCTGGAGTCTTTTCAAATCGAGATGATCCGAAAAGATTTTTTCAGAATTTCCGCTGGAGCATTGCTCTAGGTACGGCGCAATAATGGTTCTGCCAGTTGCCAGCAGTTTTAGCCACCTGCTATGGTGAGTGGGACACGCGATGAGTGTAGATCGGTCGGAGGAGATCTGCAATCATTACTGCGCCAGGCCCTGTTGCCTATTTAAACCCGCTCCCCTCTTCCAAGGATTTCACTTTGCCTGAGAGTCCTGCTGGTGCCCTTCTTCTTCCCCGAGAGTTCCATCCCTCTCAGCCTTAGGCATTCTTCGAGTCGATCCCCATCTCTGCATCTCTGCACCTCTCGAACCAGCCTAGGTTAGTTCCAGAATTCTCCTCTTCTTTTTTTCTCTTCCCTACTGTTCTTCTTCCATTTTTCCTCTTTTATATTCTGCCTATTCAGTTTTCTGCGACCGCCCCATCTCTTATTTTTTCTAATTTTTTCGAAATTTTTAGGGTTTTCACTTGATTCAAAATATCCTCTAACACTTCCTCCTCTAGCAGTTCTAGGAGTTCGTCCGTTTCAGTCCCACAAAATTCTAGCTCTGTAGAAGAACCTCGCCTGATCTTTGTACCAGACACCATCCCCAGCTCTTTGACTCTAGAGGAACTCTCACTGATTAAGATTCAGTATGGGGTTCCTCCGAAGTACGAGCTGGAGCTTCCTGGGCCAACTAGTCGGGCTAGCGCTCCTCCTCCTGGCTGTTTCTGTTTATACCAAGAAGCTTTCCGTGCGGACTTCGACTTCCACTTCCGTCTTTTGTCATCGCTCTCTTTCGCTTTTTAAAATTTCTTTAGTTTCTGTAGCGCTGAACTCCTTTAGATTTCTGATAGGATTTCTTTCCCTCTGTCGTCTAGCCAAAGTCCAGCCAACCCTTTCTTTGTTTAGGAATTTCTATACTTTCAAGCGTCATCCTTCGGCAAAGGACTGGTGGTACTTCTCCCTCCAGTTCGGTAGAAAGGGGTTGTTGAAAGGCACCCCCTCTTCTATCCACAACTGAAGGAGAGGTACTTCTACGTCCGATGCCCGACCTTGGAGCTGGGATTACCCCCCTGGGGCTCTCTGAGGGATTCCGTCCGCTGGGCTTCTAGCCTGGGAAGGGACGACCTCGAAGCCTCCAATAAGCTCGAGGCCTATCCAGCTCTCCTCCTTTCTGACTTCTGAAGGAACAACTCTTATTCAACGTCGGCTTGAGCCCTCTTAACTCTGTCGGTACTATTATTATTATATTTTTTTTTGCTGCTTCTCCTTTCTCTTATTCTATTTCTGCACCGTGTCGATCTTCTTTTATTGCAGACATGGATACAGGCGTGGCTTGGAGGTTAGCCCAGGGTCTCAAGACCCACAAGAGAAAAGGCACCGCGACTTCGGGGTCGGCGAAGAGAGCTAGGACAGAAGAGACGAGCTCGACCGCGTCTGTCCAGGTGGTCGTTACCGTCGACGCCCCCTTCGACATCGAGCCCGAAGTCCCCCAAGCCTCTTCAAGGAGCCCCCCGACTGAGGTTCCCGCTCCAGAGGCTCGTCTCGAGGGGGCATCAGGGGCCGAAAGGAGGAGGAGGAAGAAGACCCTGGCCCGCAAGAGTCGCAGCCACAAGGCTGCCATCGAGGGGGCCAACGGCTCTGAGGAAGATCTGGGGGAAAATCCCTTCAACAATAGGGATTTAATAAAGAGGCTGGTCGAAGGGTGCATTCTGCCCGAGGTCGTCCACAGGATCGTCTATGCTAATCCTGAGCAGCGGGTCTGGACTCTCTGGGATCCTTTCTCGAGGTAGGTCAATTCACTTTTTTTTCTTCTCACTTCTTTACTTAGTTTATTCTTTAGCTTTTATATTGTCTCCCCGGCCGTTCTTGCAGATTGGACACCAGCTCATCGCCAACGTCAAGGCGATGAAGAGCGCCAATGAGGAGGCAGCCCAAGCGGAGGAAGGTCGCCTGGCCGAGGCCGCCCGCCTCAGGGAGAAGATCGTCGAGGTCGCAAGTCTTCAGGAGGTGTTGCAGGAGGAGGGGCAAACCTCGTCCGATCTGAGGGCCGCCTTGGAGGAGGAAAGAAAGAAGGCAGAGGCCGAGGTCTCCGAGCTGAAGGCGCAGATCCCATCCCTAGTCTCGGAGGCAGGGGCCCAGCAGTGGAGGAGTTCAAGACCTCCTCTGAGATGGAGGATCTGCAGGTCCAGTTGGCCAGAACGCCTTCATCAAGGGCTTCGAGCTCTGCCAAGAGAAGGTGACCGAAAATTTTCCGAACTGGACCTTGACTTCCTGATGAGGCGTTCGACGATGAAGCCGGACCTTCGAAGCTGCTGCCGGTCCTCCTCTAGTCGGGACCTCTTCGACTGTCGCAGCTACCACGATCGACCTTCCGAGGGCGCCGAGTCCCTCCACTTCTGTCTCAGAGGTCTGAAACCTCTAATTTTGTATTTTTCCTTCGTGACAACTTTTCTTCGTTCTCTTGTACTTAAAAACTATTTAATCAATGAAATCAGATTTTTCTTTACAGAGAGCTCCTTTTTCTTCTTCTCTTTTATTTTCTTACACTGATTTGTATTGTGACACTCTTGTTTCCCAACAACAGTGCCCTGCCGAAGCTCTTCCCCTACCGCAGGGGATCCCTTTGAAGTCCATAATCGGGATCTCAAAAAAAAAGTTCGTCAATTGACGAAAAAATCAAAGAAGCTGGATGACGAACTTCACCAGCTGAGGAAGAGCCATTCGGAAGTCACTGCGGAGGCTACTCGCTTTCAGGACCTCCACAAAAAGGTCTCATGGACTACACCCGGAGGAAGGCTGACTTCGTGATGGAGTTTGAGGAACTCCGAAAATGTGCCAGCGATCGATCTTAGACTCAAGCTTCCAAGATCAGCTCCCTTGAAGTCGAGCTGACGGTCACATGGGAGAAGATCGATCAGTTGGAAGGAAGCTCGTCCTGGCTCACAACTCAGGCCGACCGCGATCGAGACTGGTCGAAGAAGTTCTCCGACCTTCAGAAGCAGCTGCAGGATGTCGAGGCAAACTACAACGCCTACCGAGTCGGCTGGTATGGGCAAGTAGAGGACTACTGAAGGAAGCTCAAGACGGCGACTGATGAAGTTGTCTACCTTCTGAGGCAGTTATCTGAGAGAGTCCAGTCCGCCTCTGCACAAAGCTCCGACGAGCTTCGCTCCTTAAGGGGGACCATGGAAGAATTATCTGTGGCCCTTGGGCAGGAGAAGGCGAACTGCAGCGGTTGAAGATTCAACTGGCCTACGAGCAGTAGTTGTCAAGGATGCCGAAGTGGAGTCCGAAGTTCTGAGGAAGAGCTTCGGGAGTCGAAGGGCGAGAGTCGACGGTTCCACCAGATGTATCGGGAGATGCTGTTAAGAAAGAAAGAACTGGAAGAAGAAGTCGAAAACTTAAAGCAATTCTCGATGATGGCTGGAATCGAGAGTTCGAAGTCTGAAGAAGCCGAGCTTCCTTAGAGCTTCTTTACCTTTTATTTTATGTATTCTTTCTTTTCTTGTCATTTTTTTTTTTGGCCTTCAAAGGCTTTGTAATGTACACTTCACTAATGAAATGAAAAGAAAATTTTCCATTACCTTGTCCATTCTTGCATTAAGTTATCATTTACCGAACTTCTTTTGTCTTTTGTCTTATTCAATGTCGACGTTGTTTGAAGATTTCTGATCGTCGTCATGTTGATTCGTCCTTAGGGACTGGAGATTTTCGACAAGGATTTTCTTCCTCGTTAAGATGAGGTCTCTTGAGTCTTGGCCTTCAAAGGCTTTGTAATGCACACTTTACTAATGAAATGAAAAAAAAAATTTCTCATTATCTCGTTATTCTTGCTTTGAGTTATTGTTTACTGAGCTTCTTTCGTCTTTTGTCTTGTTCGATGTCGATATTATTTGAAGATTTTGGATCATCGCCGTGTTGATTTGCCCCTTTTTGTTCATGACCGTAGGTCTTTTCGAGGCCATTTGAGTTTGACGCTTCCTCTCGATGCTCGAGCTGGGATCCGAACTTCTCATTTCCTTAAGGAAGTTGATTTTTCCTCGGTCTGTGTTGAGCTCCCTCTTAGAGACTGAGGATTTTTGATAAGAGTCTCCTTCCTCGTTGAGACGAGGTCTCTCATATCTTTGATGTAGTTTATTTTTTTCTTATCACTGGTGTAGTTCGTCGCTTTCCTTTTTATCTCTCTTTTTTTTTTATTTGGATGAGGGTTTTCCCTCTGCTCTTAGCGGGGTTGTGGGGATGTAGAGGAGCCGTTGAGGGGGCTTTTCTCCTCATCCGATCTTGAACGATCAGTCTTTGTTTGTGTCAAGATGAGGTTCTCCTTCTGTTCCGACACAGTCAATTTTAGCTCATGCTAGGATGAGGTTTTCCTCCTGTTCCTAACAAGGCTGTGGGGGCACATAAGGGCCATTGCAAGGGCCTCTCTCCCTATCCGATCTCTAAATAACCGGACCTTCGACTTTGCTCATGTTAGGACGAGGTTCTCCTCCTGTTCCTAACAAGGCTGTGGGGGCACATAAGGGTCGTTGCAAGGGCCTCTCCCTCCATCCGATCTTTAAATAATCGGGCCTTCGACTTTGCTCATGTTAGGATGAGGTTCTCCTCCTGTTCCTAACAAGACTGTGGGGCACATAAGGGCCGTTGCAAGGGCCTTCTCCCATCCGATCTTTAAATAATCGGACCTTCGACTTTGCTCATGTTAGGATGAGGTTCTCCTCCTGTTTCTAACAAGACTGTGGGGGCACATAAAGGCCGTTGCAAGGGCCTCTCCCTCCATCCGGTCTTTAAATAATCGGACCTTCGACTTTGCTCATGTTAGGATGAGGTTCTTCTCCTGTTCCTAATAAGGCTGTGGGGGCACATAAGGGCCGTTGCAAGGACTGTCCCTCCATCCGATCTTTAAATAACAGGGCCTTCGACTTTGCTCATGTTAGGATGAGGTTCTCCTCTTGTTCCTAACATGACTGTGTTTCGATTATCAGAAGGAGCTACTCCCTGTCGTTATGAGCTCATGCCAAAAGAAAAGATATGCAAATATAAAGAAACTTTTATTTAAGGCAAAGTTATTGGTAATACATTCGTAGATTTTTTGAATCCCATAGCCGTGGAAGGTCTGCTCCCCATCGGGGTCCTCCAGAGATGGAGTTGATGATCCCAATTGGAGGCCAATCTTCAGGTTGCTTCTCCCTCCTTGGCGGCTCCGATTGTGGCAAGGCCCTCGGTCGATCTTTCCTACTTCAGGTCGGCGTCGAATGAATCTGTCGAGCTGACCTCATCTGATGAGCTCCTTGATCTCATCTCGGAGCTGAATGTACTCCTCCGTGTCATGGCCGTGGTCACGATGATAGAGGCAGAACTTGTTAGGATTGCGCTTTCCAAGGTGTGTGCGCATCCATTCCGACCTCGGCAGCTGCTCCCTGACCTCCATCGCACTTAGATTTTCGATGCGTTGAGAGGGGAGTAGCTGTGAATCTTCCTGGGAGAGAGTCCCATCGAACTCTGCGGTCCGGACTTCTCTGCCTGCGAGCCTGGGGAGGAGTCTGGACACGCTTGTGTCCGGAGGAAGTTCGAGAACGTGGCCGAGCTTCACTTGGCCCTTTTTCAACTGCGGGCTTGTTGGAGTCTCCCGCCTGCCGCTCCTTCGCGGCCTCCTCGTCCTTCATCTTGAAGGCTTCTTCTCCTCGGCATATCCTTCGGCCCGAGCCAGCAAATCAGCGAAGTCCCTGGGATACTTCTTTTTCAAAAAAATAGAAGATCGTTCTTTTAAAGACCGCCCTTCAGGGCGGTCATCGGAATCGATTGGTCCAAGTTCTGGACCTCCAATGCGATGACGTTAAAACGGTTGACGTAAGCTCGGATGGATTCTCCTCCTTTTGCTTGATGTTGATGAGGGACTCCGAACCTCTTCGGAGACGCCGACTGCTGACGAAATGAGCAACGAACTGATGGCTTATCTGATCAAAAGAGAAGATAGTACCCGACTTCAGTCCCGAGTATCAATTTCTCATTGCTTCCTTCAAGTAGACGGAAAGCTCGGCACAAGATGACGTCTGACGCGCCATGGAGCAACATCATTGTCCGAAAGACCTTCAGGTGGTCAACCGGATCAGAGGTCAGTTGTAGCTCTCGAATTGGGGGAGCTTGAAGTTCGACGGGATTGGTTCCTGCATGATCATTTGAGAGAAAAGAGGGTCAGTGCAGATGTCCTCACCGTAACAGTGGGAGCATGGCGGAGCTCTTCGATCCGTCGATTCATCTTCCGAATTTTTGATCCAGGAGGTCCTCTCGACTGCGAGTCTCGAGGGTCTTCTGATGGAACGGAGGTAGGGACTCTCCGGGGGTGGAATCGTGATCGGATGGTGGGCTCTCCACCTTCTGCTTTCCTTTCCGGGGAAGACAGGCGACTTGCCCAAGTGGCCCGCCCAGTCGCCGGATTCTGGAACTTCGACGATGCTCTTTCCAGCCGCACTGATGCCTGTGGCTGCTGCTGCATGGCCTGCACTGCTTCGATGAGGCCCTGACCTGCTGAACCAGCAAGTCAAACTGCTCCATGCCGACTGCCGTTGTCGGAGGAGGAGGAGCCTGGAAAACTGGAACGAGGCCGGAGCTTGCGGAGCTCGCTGAGATCTGGCCGCGGAGGCCATGGATCACCTGGTGGATGCCTTTCGAAGAGGCATCAGGTGGAGATCTGGCAGGAGAAGGAGAAGAAGATGTCGGAGAAGATGACCGAGATAATCCCATTGAGCACTCCTTTAAGAACAAGAGTACTGCGAAGACACAGCACCCTTCCTCTAGCGCCAATTCTGTTGCTGCAGAATTTCACCGACATCGAAAAAGCTGGAGTCGAGGGGATCGCATCCGCCGTCGGGACCTGCAAGAGAAGTCTAAACCGAGTTGGGGTGCTCCGGCAAGACCCTCCGACGCTCAGTCAGTACTCTGCCTCAACAGAAATGGAGCACTCGAATGAAATTTTAGCAGAGTTTCGAGATAGAGTTTAGAGCTTAGAGAAGAAAGTATCTGGGGTCCCTTTATATAGACGGAGAGCATAACTGATCGACAGCGGCGTCTGTAACCGCTGGTAGTGGACTATTTGTGGCCACGCGGAGTTTGTTGCGGAGAGTAGTGGCGTCAGTGGATCGTTCAGAGCCACGTGGAGTTTGTTATGAAGAGTGGAGTAGTGTCCGTTGTCGCGACTTGCCAGAGAGTGGTGGGGCCACGTGGAATCTGTTACAGAGAGTGGAGTGGGGTAGTTGCCATTGTTGTGACTTGCCAGAGAGTTCAGGCCTGACGGCTGAAGCTCGGCTGGGATGTCTGATGGAGCGAAATGACTCTCTGTCTCAGCAATCTGAGAGGAGTTCGGATGTTTTCGAGGTTGCTGATGGTTTAACTGTTGTTGGGCGCTGTTGGTGCTGCAAATGAAAGTCATCTGCTGTAGAAGCTCGGACGAAAACTGCCATTTTGGAGAAGTCCGACAGGAGTCCGATTACTGGAGAAGTTCGTCTGGAATTTGTATGACGTAGAAGCTTGTCTGAAGAATTGTCTGCTGGAGAGGCCCGATTGCACAAGGAATCCGGCTGAAGGTCGGCCAATAGAAGATCCGGAAGGCGTTGTGGAAGTTCATCCGCTGGAGGAGTCTGGAGGATCTTGTGGAAGTCCGGTTGGCATTGTTGAAGGTTGATAGCTGGAGAGGTACGGAAGGCACTGGAGGCGATCGGCCATTGTAGAAATCCAGCTGCTGGAGCCCGTCTGCTGTAGAAGTTCGTCCGGAATCCATCCGCTATGGAAGTTCAGACAGAGTCTGGTTCTTGTAGAAGTCCGGATAAAACCGCTTATCGAAGAAGCTCGACTGAAGTCCGCCTGTAATAGAAGTTCGGAAGGAATTCGTTTATAGTAGAAGCTCGGATGGAATTTGCTTACAGTAGAGGTCCGCTTGCAGTAGAAGTTTGGAGTAGAGACCCGTCTGGTGGAGCCTGTCCCGTTGTAGAAGTTCGTCTGTGATTCATCCACTGTAGAGGTTCTGCTGTCGAAGAAGCTCTGTCATTGACGAAGTTCGGAGGAAGTTCAGAGTAAAGTCGATCGTGGCTGGGAGAAGTCTGGAAGAGATTCGGAGAATAGTCGATCACTGTAGAGAATCGGATGAAAGTGAAGCTCAGAGAGCGTTTGGAGCAATCCGGTAGATGAATGGAGGAGCCCTTGATTGGAGAAGTCCGGATGGTATTATGGAAGCTCGGACGGTCGAAGGAGTTCGGAAAGACGCCACACAAGGTTGGAAGCCGGAAGAGCCCTGAAAGGGTCGGCCTTTTACGAACTTCGACTGGGATTATTTAATATCCAACATAATCTATTACGATATATGATCCATTCATTTTAATTTAGAAACTTATTGTGTTATTGGATCTACAATCCATTAATATATTAATGAAGTTATGGCCCAACCCAAGCTGAATAGTTCAGGATTGGATCAGAACAGACTGATCTGTAATATTTACTCATCCGTAGAGATGTGTGTTACTTTTTCAGCTATAGACGCGGGGATTCGCATTGAATTCTGAAAAATATGGACTGGACCGTTCTATGACAAAGTCTCAGCAAGGACCGTTACTATATTTTGACAGAACTCTATATGGGGTAGACCGTAACTATTCTGTAAACTTTTGAAATAACATCTAAGGACAGCCAGGGTCTGTTTTGTAACAGCAGCTATTTATTTTGAATTATGCATGTCCTTTTGGTGTTTAGTTGCTTTTTTGAGCCCAAACATCCAATAGGGCTTATAGAGACCACCACTATGAATGTGCTGCTTAAAGTACATGATTGTAATGCTCATGCTTTAACTGTATTTAAATATGAGTATGATTGTATATTATTATTTGAGATAATATTACATGCTATGCATAGGCTCATGAGAGTGGTATGAGCCATATTTATATATTTATGTAGCAAATCTTTTGATGATTGTGTTTAACATTGTGATTTGCTCGCTTAACATTAGTGGATTGTGATGATATTCTTGACATGGAGATGATATCTTGTGATACGTATGATTTTGATCATGTCTTGAGTGGTGTCACAATGAAGCTAGTTCTAGAGGTTTGAGTAAATTACTTTTATAGTGTGTGTTAAATATGTTGATTGCCTTTTGAATATGAACTCGTGATGGTTGACCTGAACTTGGAAGAGAAGCTTTTTTTTTAAAATAATTATTATACTAACTGGCATCCTAGAATTCTATGTTGGAAAAGCAAAGAGTCTGAGAATGACCGACCAATAGATTGCACCCTAATATGCAAAACCTACAAGAACATTTTGGCGAATGCTAATATGGTAAAATAAAAACCTAGAATCCCATTGTTTTCAACTTTTCTGACAATTCACCAGGCGCAGCATATCATCAGTCTTCTTATGTGTACAATTTCCATATATTTTGTAGAATAGTGCTGTTATTTCCATGCATTGCCTTTTATTTTCATACATGGACCTATTGGTGATTTCCAATGTTCACCTCTCACTATGCGCACAACTAGTCATGCACTGCAATATCAACATATAAGAATCTTGCATGGAGGAGGCACATGTCAACCAAACTTATATAAAATTTGGCCAATCTTTGAATTTTTTTTTCAAATTATTATTATTTTGTCCAAAGTAAATGTGATTGCTTGGTTTTGAGGACTAAGAACTCGACTCTTTTCTAAAGCTTGGTGAAGCTGATCAAGAGGGTAGGCAACCTTTCGGTGATGCATGGAGTCCTGATGATCCCTGTTGATGTCTCTCCCTTCCTTCTTTCTTTGCTGTCCCTTTCCGCAAAGCCATGTGAATTGTTGGACAATCCAATGGATGGTATAATTTTATATAGAGGATGATCAAGAACCATGCCAAGCTCCCAAATGAAATCCTTAAGCAATGCAAGCAATATAAGCACAAAAAGTCCTTGCTAAAATGGGAATTCTGGAGAGTAACATAGCCAGCATGTAGCATGCGGTCTGCACCAAGGCATGTGTGAATCGTAAGATTCTTGTGAGATATACTTTACGGGTACACAGGATTTTTATATCAGAAAGATCTTGAAGTCGTCATTTAGTTGGATCAGGTCTTGATTTTTGGTGTTTTAATTTGTCTGATGCAATTTTCTTTTGTTGAGTAATGTTAAATTTGCTACTCATTTGCAAATCCTTTATACCATAGACTACTCATTTGTAAATTCTTTATATCATGCTACAACACAAGATCTGTTTTAGAATGATTTTGTATTAAATAACATGTATAATGTTTTCGGGATACATAAGTATTATTCCAATAGCTTAATCTTAATGGTTTTGAGGTGCATAAATAAATTCCAATAATTTAATCTTATATATAAAGTATTTTCTCTAAAAAAATATAATAATACTATTTTAAATATGATATATTTAAAATATTAATATAAATTTTATAGCTCAATTGTTATACAGTGTGGCACAAGGAGCACTCCAATTTATCCTTTTTTAATTTGCTACATATGGTTATGATATAGTAATAAAAAAATATTGCAAAAAATTATTGAATACTTATTTAAAAAAATAATGGTATTGAATCTATGACTTACAACAATCATTTGTAAAGATCATTCTATTGTTAAGTAAGAGATACAATAAATAATTTGAAATAACTTATAATGTTGCTATCAAGTGCTTGCTTGAACCATATCATTCTTTACCATTTGCGTAAAAGGATGGGTTCGACTTGTCTATTTTTCATTAAGTAATAGAGTATTAATAAAACATACTTACTTGGAAGCAGGGATGATTATAGGATAGAAAAATGAGAGATTAGCCTCTCCTAAAACAATAGCATGGCTACGAACGGTGTTTTCCATAGCCACCGTGTGAACGGAACCGTCAAAGCCACCAAAACTGTACGCTCGGACCGCCCTTTTGAATAGGAGCTGACTAGACATGAGCCGAGTGGGCCCCACCACGCAACCAATAAGAGATCAACAGCAGGAAAAGACAAAGAGTCCTGGATTGGGATAACATGGCCGCCCATGAAAAGACAAAAAGGGAAGAGCTTCGCTGTTTTTTTTGTGTGTGTTTTTTTTTTGGGTTAGAGAAGATAGCTTCATGGAAACGATAACAGGAATCAAAGCTTATATGATAAACAGAAAACAAAACATGGGAAAAAGAACAAAGAAAAGAGAGAAGGAACTACATTCTACATAGTATAAAGCTGAAGAGGAAGGTTGGCGAACATCCCTTAGGTCTCTCCATCCCCTCCCCTCTTTCCTTGTCAGTTCATCCAGTCTCCCTCTCTCTCTCTCTCTCTCTCTCTCTGGGGGGTGTATGGTTTCTTGTTGTCTCAGGTTATTGTACTATAGCTTCCAAGGCTTTAAATTGTTGTTCCTGAGACTGGTTTGCTAGTGTTTTTGGGTGCAGTACCTACTCTCTCTCTCTCTGGTCAGTTCGAGGAGCAGCAGAGGAAATGGCACCTATTGGTCTGCCTCCTGGATTCCGGTTTCATCCCACTGATGAGGAACTTGTGGCTTACTATCTCAAGAGGAAGATCAATGGGCACAAAATTGAATTGGAGATCATTCCTGAAGTCGACCTCTACAAATGCGAACCATGGGATTTACCAGGTAATGGTATCCTTTTCTCCATCTTGCCAGTCGTGGTACCATTGTTCTCACAGCCTGATTTTATGGTGATTTAATTTTGATCATATTATGAATGACGATGACCACATGAATAATAATGCTGTTATTAACAAACATCCTTTGTCTTTTATATGGCTTAATACTACATCGCTAATTGGAAGAAATGCTGAATGTAGCTAATCATCTGAATGGAATTTTATGAGGAGAAAGTTTCTGAATGTAGATATGAAGTTTGGATAAAATGAGAATGGCTATTATCTCTAGCGTTCACCCATCTCCAATTTCAAATAAGGGGAAAAAAATGGGAAAACTTCTCACTGCTACCGCTAGTGCAGAACTTTATTTGCATAAGATTGTACGATGATGTCAATATTGTATAGTATTCTTACTCAGTTATGGGCCCAAACTTTAACGAGTCAATCTGAGTTTCTTGCAATTGATAAAAAAGAAGAGGTGATTTCTCTTCCTCTTTCAATGAAGACAAAAGAAGAAAATTTGTTCTCAAAGCAAATGTAAAAACTCCATGGAATGGAAAGTTCACCTTATCATGTGTTGAGAACCACGTCACTTTCATCATTGTGAAGGCAGCTATTGTCAATCTTTAAACCTAAAGCTAGTGTTAGTTATAGACTTTCTATCACATTGCAAGAAGATAAGAAGATCCCCTATGGCTTTCATCTATCACTTTACTACTCCACTCTGATTTTTTAATTGGTTTTTTCTTTTTCTTTTGCTGGAACCCACTAGCTGCTTTAACTTTCTTTGCTTAGGAAAATGGCTTAAAATGTGACATCACCAATATTTTCCCCGGAAAAGAAGGAATAGAGAAGAAAAGTTGCATGGTCTCCAAGAGATAATTAGTTCCAAAGAATGTGGTCCTTTTACTGTTGTGGGGCATATCTAGGGTTTGATGAGGTATATCTAGATCTTGATGATTACTTTTATTTAAAGTTGGTTGCTAGTATATTTGCTTAATTACTAGAAAGACATTCATCATTCCAAATCACTTGAACCACTCCTTCCTATTACATCCTTGCCTATTCCAAATTATTCCAGCAAGCTGTAAGCAAATAAACACTGAGTGACTTTGGTGACCATGGTTTTGTCACAGGTAAATCCTTGTTACCGAGCAAAGACTTAGAGTGGTATTTCTTCAGCCCACGAGATCGTAAGTACCCAAATGGCTCGAGGACCAACCGTGCAACTAAGCTTGGCTATTGGAAGGCCACTGGGAAAGACCGCAAGGTGACCTTGCAGAAGCGAACAGTGGGCATGAAGAAAACCCTAGTTTACTACAGAGGCCGAGCACCCCATGGCTCTCGAACCAATTGGGTCATGCATGAATACCGCCTTGATGAGAAAGAATGTGAAACTAACTCTGGTTTGCAGGTATACTTTCCATCCTCCTGTGAGTCCTCCGGAATATTGCTTCAAGTGACCCAATATCCAATTCCAAGCTCTTAAAACATAGATGAAAAGCGGTTTAATTATTTATAATCATTTTTCCACTCTAATTTATAATCATTTATACTTCATCATGATTAAAAAAAAAAATGCTTGCTAGAATAATTTTATTTTACAGGTAGTATTGACATTTTCACATTACAATATTATTATACAATAATTTTATTTTGATTTTACTTGGGGCAGGTTTACAGCTTGTATCTGTTCATTTCATATCCTTAATGAAATAAATTTGATGACTTTACCCATCTTTTCTCTTAAAAACAAAAAGAAAAACAAAAATGTTAACGAAACTCAACAAAATACATCCAAATAACCTTTTCTGTTCTATTCTTTTTCCTTTACCACCTTTTCCAAAATGCTAACCAAATGTGGATTCATAAATGCTTAGGATGCATATTCATTATGCCGTGTATTTAAGAAGAGCATGCTTGGTCCAAAGATCATAGATCGGTATAATGCGTCTCATGAGGAGCACTCTCAAAGGATGTTGAGTGACAACACATTGACTACTGATGCTTTAGCCGATGGAGGGGAGGGCAGGGAGAGTTATGGATACCTTTATCCACTCGAGACATGCTCATCAAACCGTCCTCAAGGAGCCCTATGTGATGCAAATACTCCAATAACTGACAAGTGGGTGCAGCTTCTGGCAGACGAGGCGTTTATATCTACTCCTATGTTGTTTGACAACCCACTGAAGAATTGCTACATTCAATCCAAGGTAAAAATCTCTTAATACTATGTTGTTCACTTGACGCATCAGGTTGGGGTATAACTTTTGGAATGAATCTTAAATTGAGCATCTCAATGTTTTAATTGTCACAATATATCAACAAGCTCTTATTCTTAGCTATTTTAGTGCCCTAATAGATTCTTCTGCTGAGTTGCTGAGATAGTTCTATATTTAATTGAGTAAATTAGTTTTAGAAGTGCTCACTTCTTTGTTGGCTTTGTTTACCAACTTGATGAGATTTGAGAGGAGATTGAAGTGGAGAATGAGATGAAAAATTGGAGGAGAATATAGATCTAGGGTTCTTTCTTTTTATTTTTTTAATACATAAGGCCTCTTATGTGCGAGGCTATCACATCCTACAAAAATTCATACATCAATACATAAACTACTATGACCACATGAGCCCAACCATATATGAGCCCATACATGAACCCAACATATAACTAAACCAAAAACTTACATAATTTAGAAATTAAAAAAAATAAATATTATATTTTAACACTCCCTTTAATGGTTGTTCTTGAATGCCCATGAGGTCTCTAAAGTAGATGAATTTCTCTTTAGATAATGCCTTGGTGAAAATATCCACTACTTGATTTTGAGTCCTCACATACTTCACTTCAACTTTTTTTCTTCTACCACATCTCTTATAAAATGGTACTTGATTTTGATATGCTTGGTACGGCTGTGATAGATAGGATTCTTTATCATAGAAATGGTAGACTTGTTGTTACAAAGTAGTGTAGTGGTTTCTTCTTGCTTCTCACCCATATCTTCTAGTATTCTTCTCAACCAAATTATTTATTGTACTGCTAAGGTAGTTGAAATATATTCGGCTTCCACGGATGACAATACTACAATACTTGCTTCTTTGATGCCCAAGATATGACACCGGATCAAAAAAAAAATGTATAGCCCGATGTGCTCTTCATATCATCAATACTTCTGACCCAATCACTATCACAAAATTCAAATAACTTCACATGGTCATTTATGCTCCTTTCACACATGATGCCATAATCTTTGGTGCTTTTGATATATCTCAAAACTCTTTTTGCCACCCTAAAGTGGATCTTGCTTGGCTTTTGCATAAATTTAGAAAATAAACTTGATGCAAACATTATGTCCGATTTTGTAGTTGCGAGATACAATAAGCTTCCAACAATATTTCTATATAGTGGTACATTGGCTTCACCATTTTCATCTTCTTTCATGAACTTCTCGTTTACTACCAAAATGTTGCCACAATATTGCAATTCTCTATTTTAAAACTTCTTGAGAATGCTTTCTACATACTTATTTTGACAAATAAAAATGCCATCTTATCTTGACTTGATTTCAATTCTCAAAAAGTAATGGAGCAAATTCATATCATTCATTTCATATCTTCTCATTACATCACTTTTGAAAGTTAAAATCATATTCTCATTATTATCGATAATGATCAAATCATCAACATAAAGAGAGACAATGAGAATGTCATTATCTTTCTTCTTCACATAAAGTGTTGGTTCACTTGGACTTCTTTGAAAATCTTTCCCATTGAAGTAGGCATCAATTTGAAAATACCATACTCGGGGTGCTTGTTTCAACCCATACAATGCTTTTTTCAATTTGTACACTTTGTCTTCTTGACCTTTAATGATGAAGCCTTGAGGTTGTTCTACATAAATTTCTTCCTCCAATATTCCATTCAAGAATATCGATTTTACATTAAGTTTGTGTAGTTTCCAACCTTTGTGTGCCATCATAGAAATGAGAGTTCTAATTGTGTCATGTCGAGTAACCGATTCAAAATTTTTTTGATAATCAATTCTGGATAGTTGAGAGTACCCTTTTGCTACCAATCTTGCTTTGTATCTTTGAATGGACCTATCCGGATTGTGTTTTGTCTTGTAGATCCACTTCAAGCCAAGGACTTCCTTATCATTTGGTTTTTCCACTAGCTTCCAAGTTTGGTTCTTCTCAATCACATCAATTTCTTTTTGCATTGTTTTGTTCCACACTTCTTCATGTATAGCTTCTTCATATGTTTTAGGCTCAATCATGCAAAAGTTACAAGTGGCATAAATGTCACTTAAGCTTCTCATTCTTGTGGGAGTAGATTTGGAGATGAGCTTGAGTTTTAAATTGGTGATGGACTTATATTTGGAGAAGTTTGTGGTGAACCTTTATCCTCATTTTCTTCATTTTGGATATTATGAATTTCTTCATCAAAAATAACAATATTTTTTTCAACTTTCTTAACCTTCCAATCCCAAATAGACTTCTCATTAAAAATAATATCTCTTTTTATAATCACCTTGTTGTGCTTCAAGCTAAAAAATCTATAGCCTTTTGATTTAGAACTATAGCCAACAAAAATATATTTTTCACTTACTTCATCAAGTTTGTGCCTCCTCTCCTTTGGAATATGTGTATAGTATACACATTCAAAGACTTTGAAATGCTTCACCGAAGGCTTTTTACCGGATCAAGCTTCAAATGGTGTCTTATTTTGGAGAATTTTTGTTGGACATCTATTCATCAAGTACACCACCATGTACACCATTTTCATCCAAAAAAAAATTTAGAAGGCTTTTATCTTTGAACATAGATCTAGTCATCTCAAAAATAGTATGGTTCTTTCTTTCGGCAACTCTATTTTATTCCGGTGTGTAGCAACGGTCAATTATTTTTGCAAATCAATATCTTCACAAAACTTTAAATTTTTAAATTCATTTGAGTTGTATTCACCACCTATATCACTTCTTAGCATTTTGATATAGTACTTACTTTGTCTTTTCACAAGATTTTTGAACTTCTTGAAGATAGTGAATACCTTGAACTTATGCCTCATAAAGTACACCCATGTCATTCTTGAGTAGTCATCAATGAAAGTAATGAATTAGATGTTACCGACATGAGAAGGAGTTTTCATAGGTCCACATATGTCGGTATGAATAAGCTTCAATGGTACTTTGGCTCTCCATGCATATTCTTTTGGAAATGCCTCTCGATATTTTTTTCAAGTGCATACACATCCTTCACAAGTTTTTTTCTTATTTTGTATTGCCGGTAAACCATACACCATATTTTTTTGATGTAGACTTCTCAAACTTTGAAAGTTCAAGTGTCCATACTTTTTGTGCCATAGCCATGACTCATCATTCACCTCCATCTTCCATGCAATATTCTTTGCATAGTACAAAATGAGAGGAAAGCTTCTATTTTTCTCCATATTAATATTTGCCATAAGTTACTTTTTCTCTCCTTTGTCATATTTCTTTCATCCATTATTTTCAAAGTGCACCATGTGCCCATGCTCAATCAATTGTCCAACACTTAGAAGATTTTGTGTCAAGTCCGGAACAAGTAGAACATCATGGATAAACTTTCTCCCTTTCTTTGTGTCAATTGTAATTGTCTCTTTACCTCTTGCTTGGACTAATGCATCATTTTTCATCTTGACTTGTGAGATTGAAAAACTATCAATATCAATAAAGATGGACTTGTCACCAGTCATGTGGTTGCTACATCCACTATCAAGGTACCATACATCATTTATTTACTCTTTCGTGGTTTGACATGCATAGAATGTGCTTTGATCATCTTCATTTTCTTTGGAGAAGTGTGCTTGCTCACTTGTTTGGTACCTATAATCTTTTTGAATATGACCAAATTTTTTACAACTATAACATTGAGATTTTTCCCTAAGCTAACAATCTTTTTCAACATGAGAAGATCTTTTACATATATTGCACTTAGATTGAGTGCTCTCATTATTTTGATTTCTTGAAAAGTTACTTCTTCTCCTTCCACTTCCTCTCATATTTCTTTTTCTTCCTCAATGTTAGTTTCCACCTTTAGATAACTCTCCTTTAACTTGTACATGACTAGACGATTTTTTTTGAGAATTTTTACCAAACACCTTGAGCTTAGATTGAAAGGCACTTTTTAATGATGATTCTTTATGCCTAAACAATCTTTGCTCATAAGCTTCAAGAGATCCCATCAACTCATGAACACTTAAAGTAGAAAATTTTTAGATTCTTCAATAATAGTAACTATGGTATCAAACTTTGGAGGTAAACTAGTCAAAATTTTTTTACATATTCTTTGCTCGGTGATGGTTTCACCATAGCTCTTCATTTGATTAATAATCTCCATAATTTTGGAGAAGTAATTCTTCAATTTCTCATTTTTTTGCATTCTCAAATTATCTAACTCTCTTCTTAGAGTTTGAAGTTTGATAGTTCTCACCTCGGTATTTTCTTAAAATTTTTCTTGTAAGATGTCCCATGTCTCCTTTGATTTAGTGGCTCTAATGATTCTTGAAAAAATCTTGTCGGACACCGTTTATTGGATGAAGAAGAGGGCTTTGGCATCCTTTTTTTTGTAGTCCTTTATTTGCTCCTTTTGTTGGTTAGTTGGAGTGGATAGCTTTTCATATCCACTCTCCATCAAATCTCAAATCTCTTGTGAAATGAAGAGGATTTTTATCTTGATGCTCCAATAATCATAGTTTTCTCCATCAAAAATAGGAATAGAAGGTTGATTGATGCTCATATCCATATTGCTTGAACTTACCATGGAGATCTTCTTGAATGATGCTCTCTTTTTCACTTATTGTTTTCAAACTCAAATCTTGTTGGTCTTTCTTGCTCTGATACAACTTCTGTTGGGAGGAGATTGAAGTGGAGAATGAGATAAAAAATTAAGGGAGAATATAGTCTAGGGTTTTTTCTTTTTATTTTCTTAATACACAAGGCCTCTTATGTGTGAGGCTACCACATCCTACAAAAGTTCATATATTAATATATAAACCACTATGACAATATGAGCCCAACCATATATGAGCCCATATATGAACCCAAAATATAACTAAACCAAAAACTTACAATATTCGAGGAGTTCTTTTTTTAGAGAATCATGGAAATCCTAGATTCTTAAAAAACCAAAAGTGCTTTACTAAATCATAAATAAAAAACACCGGAATCCCCCACTATATGCTTTTTTAACAATATTAATCTACTAAATCTATATTAAAGATTAACAGATAAATGTGTAAAATTGCAAAATTCTTAGGGATCCATGATTAATGGATGGTGTACTTTCTTAATTTGAAAAGACAGAGGAATGTGTCTAAAAAGAACTGCAGAAATATAAGCCGGTTATGGAGGAATATGTAAATGAAGTATTTTAAAATTTTCCTTCTTGCTCATGCAGGTTGATGTAGCACTGGAATGTGCTAAGCTGCAACACAGGCTTTCTTTGCCACCATTGGAGCTGGAGGACTTTCCTCAAATAGATTTGCTGAATACAAAGGCCCTCGAATGTGGATTCATTGAAGGAAATACTAGTGAAGTTGATGCTTTGCAAGAAATCCTTTCGGTTGCTTCAGCTTCTCAGGAGCTAATCAATAACCCCAACTATCCATATGCATGGACTAAAGTTAGTCCCTATTTTATGAAGCCTATAGATGAACAAAAAATCGATGGAAGCACACGGCTTTGCCAAATGGAGAGTGTGGGAGAGCAGGCAAGCTTGAGGGATATCAGTGAGCTGGAAGAGGAGTTGATGGAAGAGAAAAAGACTGTGGAAAACCTAAGAAAGATAACAATGTCGATGACTGACACAGTGAAGGTAAAGAAATTCCATTTTACCCCTCCTTGCTAATTGTTGACCTTTCACCTCCATTTCATTAAATAACTTCCAGAAGTTCATTTCTCCAATTAGGTGATTTTTGAAGAAAACAAAAACACACAGATTGAAAGCATTCCTAACTAGAGGATGCAAATGCTAAAGGTATGAAATTAAGACATGCTGCCACTTTTTCCCCATTTTGTTATTTTTCTCCCAGCAGCATTGATTGAGATGACCCCATTCACTTTAAGTTGACTGCAGGAGAGAATAATCAAAATAGCACAGACTCACGTGACATCCAGAAAAAGTCCACTTACATTCCATCTCAATCAAATGACCTCCCTACCGGATTTCCTGACATTCACCAAAATGCAGCCTATTAAGAGGATTGTCAACTTGATTTTTACTTCAGCACGCCAACTTTTAATGCCATCACAAAGGGCGACACCAACCATGGGTATTTTGTGTCAAGTGGTAGCATGACTGAAACACTTTTTCATCATGTTGAGTCCTTGGAGAAGGTTAGCATCCATTGGAATCCGATAGCAAAACTAGACAGTAGAGTTAGGGAATTTGGGTTTTCGATGAAAGATAGAGGTAGAGTTTCAGTTTTTGTAACCTTCAAGGCAATACTCGGGGACAAACTCAAGCGACTTATGATCTCTATGAAGAAATGCAGAAGATCTTGTTTAGATGATGAAGCAGTGGATGCCTTTATAAACATGAGCCATTTTAAGGGAAGGTCTCTTCAAGTTAGTAATGCATGAAGAAGGAAAGATATGGACGGTGTTCTGTTGGATATGTAATAATTTGCGAATATCTAGATGCGAGCTACATCATTTCGCTTCCTACTGGAAAGAGGGACAGACATTTCCGATATGTTTTTGAATGGAATGGTCTACTCTCACTATATTCTGGTCCTATGAATCGGGGATTAATTAATTGTCTTGCCCTTCACATCAAGGAATCATCTCTTCCTTCTATTCGTTTGTAGATCTAATGCAAGATATTGAAGAATATACAGGTTAAACTTACGTATTTATATGGTTTATATGAACTTTTCTCAAAAATAAAATATTGGCTTGTAATTTCCAGCAAGCATTCATATCCCGTGGCAAAAGTTTGGTTCTTCTATATTTCGTTACGTGGATTTCTATTATATCAATTATAATTCTGTTGCCAGATTCAGTTCCAGCTAGTTATGATTTTTGAGAGATGGAGTAGGAGGGCCTCCACAGAAACAAATAAAATGTATGAATGTTATTGAAAATTTGTGCTCGGAGATTTAGATATTGCCAAGTCAGCTCATGAGTCATACAAATGTATCATTTTTATTATTATTATTTTTCAAAATTTTGACGTGACTTAGACAGGTGATTACAACATTGAATACAGTGACCATTTCTGTGCATCAAGTCAGTTCAGTTCTTAAAGCAAGCAAAAATTATTACCCAGAGGCTCATATCTGTCATTAATTGAAGCTATAGAACAAACTATGTGATTTGATCCTTTTCACAAGGTGAACATACTTTGCTGCATAATAATTTACTGTACACCACTGGACTTGACACCGATTGACAACATAAGCTGGTTGTGCTAAAATATAGGAAGAGACGATATGTGAAAATCTCTGTATCTTATATTCAAGTTACAAGAATATATACATCAATATATAGCTGAACAATATGGCTAGTCAGGAAAGTGTGTCACTACTAAGGAGAAAATATCAACCATATATATTTAGACTGGTACAGTAATGAGATGGTAAATATACTTAATATTCCTTCCTTAAAATCAAGATGTTAAAACTTAAAACTAGAAACCAACTTCAGTTTAAAAATCAGATCATGAAAGTATCTGGGTGGATGTGTTTTGGTAAAAATATCAGCAATTTGAACAACTAAGGTAATTGAAAGGAGCATTACTGTACCATAAAAATGTGTTGGTGTGCAAAAATAAAGAGTTGGGAAATTTCTCAATCAAAAAAGGAGAGTAGGGAATTTTCATAGGCCATTTCACTGTTCTTTTTTTTTTTTTTTGTAAAGGGTATCAAACATTACTAAACAGATGCATGCAATCATGATAAAAATGCCTAATGGAACACACAGTTGAGGCAAATGTAAAAGGACAATTAATTCAATTAAAATATCAATAAATAAAAGCTTTTTATTTTGTTATTCTCGATGACGAAATGGCAGATTCATCTATTTTGATTCCTCAAATCCTATGGAAAAAAATTTGATAAGGCCAATTTTGAAATTACCAACATATCATGTCAGTGTGATACTTTTTCTTTCATAGTGAAAAAAGAAAACAAAAACAAAATGCAAACATGAGTTCAACGTATTTTGTAAATCACAAGAAACAGAAAAAAGGAAGACTATGGTAAAAGAAGTTCTTATATTAGTTACACTGTATTTCCATGCACAAAATACAACCATATAGTCCCATGGCCAAACCCAAGATTTGAAGGCCCAAGCAAGCTCCTCAGGAAATGTAATTAATATGAATATGTGCATTTTTACATTGAAAATTATATTCCAAGCATGTTTTTTACCACTAATACCATGCAAAAGAAAGGGTGAAAAGGGAGCCTATAAATTAGCAATAGCCACACACGATGGGTCTTGACCACCCTCATTGCTTGACACATTAATGCACCATGCATCATCAGCAATGAACTGCATCCATGTATCATCTTTTTCATCCTCATCTAAGCAACATGATGATCCCACAGGCACATCAGGTGACATGGTCTCATACTCAGCAAGTGCTCCTTGGGAGCCCTCCACCAATGCCAAGCTACATTGCCCTGCTCTTCCACTTCTGTGCAAACCACATTTTTCTTGAAAACTCGACACAATGCATATGAGTCCTAAGAAAGGAGAAGAAAAGAAAAGAAAAGAAAAGAAAAGAAGGGAAAACTCAGTTAGACATTCTGACACATGCTAATGTTGTGTACTATATGCGTATGAATACTTGTAAAAGATAATTTGCTATCTACATGAAGGAATACTTGTAATTTATAATTTTAAGCATGGGTATATCAATAAAGAGTGGTCGGAATTTGTCAGTAAATTAAGCTTCTAGGGAGCTGCATTGAAGGGTTACAGTTATAAGCCTTGTTAACATAGTTTATTCTCCTATTTTTGCCTCACTAACCACTAAATATGTAGTTTATTCTCCTATTTTTGCCTTACTAACCACCAAATATGTGTTTTCTGGTTATTATCATTATTGTAACTAATTTCAATTTAATCCCTCCATAAGAGATATACCAAACCGATTAACTTACACCTTCTAATTTGAAAGAAAAAGGGAAAAAGGTGGATCTTTCGTATAGAAAGAACCCATCAGTCATTCATTAAGATTTTGCAGGTAATTAAGATGTACCATGTTGAAGATTGCAGAGTGCCAAGCTTAGTGCCTATTAAGGATTACACACATCCATATATGGAGTGAATTCACAATTCATGAGATCCAAGAATCAGATATGGTTGATAACTTAGTGTGGGGCTGGGAAAAAGAAATTCTATGTTCAATTTGTTAGTTTGAAAAAAGAGAGAATCTGGCTGGATGCTGGGCGGTTAGGGAATAAAGTGAAAAGCCACCGACACCATTGGTCACCATGAGGGATACCTTTGCTTTAACGCAGCATCGATCAGCATGCACCCCTATGTGGATTATGTCTGGTCTTAGAATAAAAGTGAGCATACCTAGGGATATATATAATGATAGAATTATGAACCACATTGCAGTGTTGGCATGGAGAAGAGAATGATTTTTTTGTCTTATGTTAGAATATTGGAAGCAGCATAAACACTTGTCTTATTTGAATAGTCGCAAGGACCAGGGACCAGAGGAAGGAAGGAATACTATAGTGGAGCAAAAGCAAGGAAGGAAGGGAACCCTAACTTTCCATGCACTCCATGCATCCACGTAGGATGTCTCCTTTTCCGATATCCTTGAGAAAACACAAACCTCCTATCTCCTGCAATGCAGATGCGAAAGAGATTGGGATTCATTATGTATCATATGACAGTTTTGGACTGAAACCATTTAAGAAAGATACAGGCTTTAGCTCATCAAAAAAATAAAAAATAAAAAAAAGAAAGAAACAGGCTTTAGCTAAAGGGCTAAGATCTGTACTTAGTATTTATTTGGGTTATTTCTTGGAATTAGTTATAAGCTGAATAAAATAATATAGTTTTTATCTTTTGATCTGAAAGAAGGAAAACAAAGGGGATATTCTAGGACACCAAACACCAATGTCATGTTTAAGTTTTCCAATGCAGTCATCCCAAATGGTCAGTTGATGTTCCCAAACATGGAGGGAGAGACTGCGTGGGGGGCGGGGTGGGAGGGGTGGGAAGAGAATTTAGATGCCGCTAAAGATAAGCAACAGCGAAACAGGTGTAGCACCAATGCCATGAAAAGCAGGAGCAAAAAAGTGAAGGGCATTATCACTGTAAAGTTAATGGACAACTCTCTAAATTCAACAACTGGAACTCTCATTTTGAAATCAAAGGTGATAGACAGAGAAAAACCTTGCTAAGAGTGATCCCAATAAATTACTCCTCAGAAGGAAAAAGAAAAGCAAGCGCTGGCAACCCAAGAGTGAGGTCATATGATAGTGTAGCCTCATATGAAACTCTTGGTCCACATGGTGTTCTTTGGTAGTTATAATTATGATAGATTAAGATGATGATGATGAAGGTACCACCTGAATTCCCATGGTATCCTCACATTCCTTGTCATCGAGACGGTACTCATGCATCACCCAGTCTGTTCTGATACCCTGTGGAGCTCGTCCTTTATAATATACCAATGTCTTCTTCATACCAATGGCTCGATTCTGATGGCAAACTCTCCGGTCTTTCCCTGTCGACTTCCAGTACCCTGCTCGTGTTGCACGATTGGTGCGAAAACCATTTGGGTACTTTCGATCTCGTGGCCCAAAAAAATACCACTCTGGATCCCTACTAGGCAAGAATGACTTCTCTGCAAAATTTACATTGCCCAAATTCACATTTTCCTAACAAAAATAGAATAGGAAAATTATAAAAAAAAAAAAAAAAAAAAAACACAGAGAGACTAGGATGGTGGCCTTAACATGAACAAAGTTTACAGTTCAAACAGTCAGCACAAAGATCATAGATATTATTTGATAAAATATTTGTTCTCAAACCTGCTAATTCCCATGGTTCACACTTGTATAGCTCCACTTCTGGGATTATGTCAAGTTCAATCTTGAGTCCATGAATCTTCCTCTTGAGGTAGTAATTAACCAGCTCCTCATCGGTCGGGTGGAACCTAAAGCCAGGCGGCAGACTGACGGGAGCCATCTGCCTCCCTCCCTTCTCTCTTTGTTCTCCTTTCTTTCCACTCTAAAGACCACCCCAACCGCCTTCTCCTTTGCCTTTAGTCCCCTTATAAAAGGATTCAAAGTGCGTCCTCCAAGTAGTTTTCACTCTCTTTTTCAGATTCTGTACAAGCTTTGAGCCTCTCTACAAACTCTATACTATCTATCACGACACCAAACTTTTTTCACCTCAGCTATATCTGACCACTTTTGGTTTGACATTGCACATGGTTGTTTTTTGAAGGAAGGTAACCTTCCCCTTATTTTATTAATGAGGAGACATTGCACATGGTTGTAAACTAGCAATTTGTACTGTATAGTGCATGAGGTTCCCACACTAGTTTCAGTGTTTAAGTTATAGAATCCTTAAGTCATATCTGGATCTTAATTTGGTCATTAAGCAGAGGCTTGCATTATAGCTCACTTTCAACACCTGCTGTCATCCGTTCGATAACATGAACTTTTTATCATTTTGGGTCATGATGTTTCGTCGACTTTAGAAGTTGTGGGAAAACCTAAGGATTTTCTGTCTCAAATTTTCTTTTTTGATTTTTTTTCTTTAAGGCCATTTCAATTCTATCCATGCATTTTTGTGTTGAAATTATTACCAAATTAGGAGAAAAATCATCTGAATGGAAACAAGACTGGTCTTTACAAATCTTGGGATTTGCATTATAAAATCAAAAAGGGAAGGAGAAAAAAGAAAAGGCCACTATTGCATATGGGGTATTTGTCAGGCTTGCGTCATTGGCAGACCAAAGCGCTTCTTTTGGCTTAAAAGCTAAAATTCTGTTAAGAGAAATGATCAAGTGCCATCAATTATGATGATAAAACAAGTATTTTTAAATATGTTATGCTAATTCTAACAAATCATCATAATCATATATTTTCTACCCATATGCTTATTTTATTTATATTTCATGTGTCCATTTCTTTTTTCAGAATCTTGAATCCATTTCTGAGAATTTTTAGCTCAATCATCTTGTGACGAAACTTGATGCTACTAACATAGAAGCTGCAAGAGATCAATTTAATATTAAAATGTTTCAATGCAAAGTGCATTTAGATGACTTTCAGAACTTCTGTTTCCTGCTAAGCTCTTCACCTTTCTAGCATAGCTTCTTCACGTATACCAAATCTAATGATTTTTTTTATTAAATTACTGTTAACTCAATTAAATATTATTTTGTAAGAGAAAAAATCACATGAATTTTTAGTTACCAAATATTGAGAATCCTAAACTCTGAAGCACTTATGCTAAAATTCCTGAGCTAGAACTGTGACATTATCCTATCAAACTAAATTTTTTCCTCTGCTGTAATATAAGAAGAATATTATGTTTTCATCAAAAAAAAAAAAGAAGAATATTATGTTTCAGTGATGGCAGAAAATTTTGCCCTTCTTATCTCTATGACTGCTAACTATTTAGATCTGCTTTATTTGATATGGACTAACTTCCACACCGACTGCAATTATCTTACTTATCCATTTATCAAATAATAACTAATTGGAGTTTGGCCTGTGCATGAAATGTATTAGGGATGACTATTATCCCTCAAATTGATTAATAATTTTTAATTATTTATGTAATTTTTCATATACACTTACAAGTTTTGGCAGCAAGCTTCTATCATTCCACTGCCTTGGAGCTAAATTAAGGGATATATCTATCCAAAATGGAAGTAGCTATAGTGGTCTGGACACAGATTTTACTCCAAGGAGGAGCCTCAAAGATGCACTTAGGAGTCTACTAGTAGAATACATGAATATGATTGGCAGGTAACATGCAGCACAAAATGTGATGATTGTAATTTATTTGTATATACCACAAGAAGAAAATCAAAGGACAAGTGAAAAATAATTAAAGCTGATTAAATTTATTTATTACACTATATAACCGTTACTTTTTTCCCACAAGATACATCCGAGTGCCCTCAAAAAGGACCAAACAAGCTCTATTGACTCATGCAAGCTCCAACAATAGAAGTATGCTTAACACAACAAACAACTTCCCTTATTTCAACAAATTATACTGAAACATGTTATTAGCCACCCAATATCAGCCCAAGAAAAATAATACATGAACAAAAACCTTTCAATTAGCAAAATCCATGTATGAAGGGTCCTTGACAACCGCATTGCTTGATACGTTAGAGCACCATGCATCATCAGAGATAAATTGCATCCATGCATCATCCTTGTCGTCCTCGTCGAAGCATGATGATGATCCCACAGGCACATCTGGTGACATAGTCTCTGATTCGCTGGTGATCACTCCTTGGGTGCCCTCCATTACCATTAAGCTATATTGTCCTCGCAATTCTATTTCTGTGCACACGACATTTTTCTTGAAAACTCGACACAGCGCATATGAGTCCTGAGAAAGGAAAAAAGAAAAATATATCATACTGATGTCAATTAATGCATATTGATGCCCATGTACCAAGTATCATGGCTGTAACTAATGTTGTGTTGTTAATGTTTCCTTCCATGTCATGGATATTTGCAATTCCCACAGGTCCTTTTTGAGAACTGGTGGGAGTTTCAGCCGTGGCAATTGAATAAAAACTGGATGGCCAGAATTTTTGTTCTCTCATAGGTGCTGAAGCATCAAAGGCTTATAACTGGGGTTGACATCACTAAAAATTAACTAGGACTCCTTAACAATAAAAGCCCAAACATCTAAATTGCCTCTTGGAAGAAAAGCAGGCCTCATTAATTTCAGATGATGATCTGTCATGATTCTTGGATATTAGGAAGCACAACGACTAATCTTTCCATGGGATAGAGATTAGAAACATCCATAAAGTGGATACAATGTTTATAGTACATGAAATCATCCAAATTTTGTATTTATGATATCAAAATAAAATGTTATTCTATACCGAAATAACTGTGGTGTTAGATTTATTATATGATGAAGTATGCAAGGGAGAATCTTGCAGGCTGAGAGCATTTTGGAAATAAAGTAAAGAGCCACCGACACCATTCGGCTCCACGAGAGGGCATATCTTTGCTTTAATACTGCATCAACATGGCCCTCAATGTTTATATCACAGAAAAAGGGAGACCTCTATGTAGATTATGCCTGATCCTAGTAATAAAATGGGTCTAAGAAGAAAGCATACTTGTAATGATAGAATGAGACGCTTGTCTTCTTTTGGAGGAATTATACATTTGTCTTATTAGAATACTGGAACCACATATTATCTAGGAAAGAGGCCCAAGACCAGTGGAAGAAAGGAATATTTTAATGCATTTTTTAATGGATAAAAAACGATGAAAGATCTAAGGAGAGTAGGGCCCTAACTTTCCATGCACTCCATGCATAACCCACGTGTGATGGTCCCTTTGCCATAGATTTACAGAAATTAGTCCAGACTCCAGACCAATGTAGTGCAAGAAAGACATAGATTTATAGGAATTTTCTATCATTGCCCCGAGTTGTCTTGAGAGGTTTTGAACAATAAACACTTTCAAGAACGTTGTGTGGTGTAGGTGGGCTAAAACCTATACTAATGTAGTGTTCATTTGGATTATTCGAAGGCATTAGTTTAGCTATGGAGTGAAATATATCATGTGTCTCGTTATGTCTTCCAACAAAACTCCGGTGTATGAAAAGGGAAAAGGCAAAGGAGAGTTGCTAAGACACCGAAATTTCTTTTTTCTTGCCTCCTGTATTGTGTGACTGAGAGGGATGGTCAAGTAAAATTCTTAATACAAACAAAGAGGATGCAAGCAATAAAAATTGAGATAGATGTGTTAATTAGATTCTCAGTTGATGGTTAATAGGTTGAATCTAATTATCCAATGCAGAACTCTAGTTTCAACATATTAGATTCCTCATTAATGGAAACAAGATATTTAAGAAGCTAATTGTTATGTGGTATTGGATTCATACTTAGATTGAAAGCAAACCTAATATATCCAATGGGAAGGTCTTCATTGGCTAATCCAAGTAGGATCTTGTCTTCATCTACATTGTGTTTTCTAATTTTGCTTGGAAAAGACATCATCCTTCTAATAGTGCAATAATGGTGGACTTGGAAGGTGATGATGATACCACCTGAATTCCCATTGTATCCTCACACTCCTTGTCGTCGAGGCGATACTCGTGCATCACCCAATCTGTCCTGATTCCTTGTGGAGCTCTACCTCTATAATACACCAATGTCTTCTTCATACCAATAGCACGATTCTGACAAACAACTCGACGGTCTTTCCCTGTGGACTTCCAGTATCCTGCTCTGGTTGCACGGTTTGTTCGGAATCCATTCGGATACTTCCGATCCCGAGGACCAAAAAAATACCACTCAGGGTCCCTACTTGGCAAGAATGATTTATCTGCCGGAATTGATCAAGCTCAAAGTCAGTCACATTTGCAAAAGAAAGAAAGGAAAGAGAAGGATAAAGGTTTTAACATATAGAAAATTTAGAGTTTCTCTTTCAGCTAAGAACGGTTGAAAAAAAGATCATTGATACTGTTTGATAAACATTTCCTTACTCTAACCTGCCAATTCCCATGGTTCACATTTGTAGAGGTCTACTTCTGGGATTATATCGAGCTCGATCTTAAGGCCATGGATCTTTCTTTTAAGGAAGTAGTTTACGAGCTCCTCATCGGTGGGGTGGAATCTAAAGCCCGGTGGCAGACCCACCGGAGCCATCTCTCTCTCAGCCTTTCCCCTCCTTTCCTCTTCAGAGACCAGTCACCTCACCTCTCATCTCCTATGCCTATAAAAGTGTTCAAAGTATGGCCTCTGGATAGTTTCCACTTTCTCTTTTTCAGATTCTCATGCAAGCTTGAGGCCTTTCACAAGCTTTTTATGCCATCTATATTAGCTAATCATTCTTCCATTCCTCAAACCTCTCAATGCTATATTTTTAATTTGGCATTTCACAGGATTGCTTGCAACCTTGTATTATGTCTTCCAAGTGTTCAAAAGACTTCAAATACGTTTTGTTGAGCGATACCCATATACCCTGGATAAAATTTTTATGATCAGACCGATCATGAAAGAAATTATGGTCGAACCATCATCGCCTGCCACATCTCTGAAGTATGCCGCACATACATATTTCGGAGACGTGGCAGGCGATGACGGTCCGATCATAATTTTTTCCATGATCGATCCAACTATAGAAATTTTATCTTATATCTCTCTCGTGTTATTTCAAAACAACCAATTAGAAACCTCAATCTTGGCTCTTCCTATCGCACAATTGGTTATAGTGTAGAGTACTCACACTTTAACTCCGCCAGTTTCTAGTGCTATATAATAAAGCCATAAAATAGCATCATCTTTTTATTATCATGTTAGGATTTAGATTTCTTGCGGGATAAGGGGAATACAGAGGAGATTTGCTGGCAGTTCTATGCTTTTGGGTGCCTCAGCTTTTACTTTTGGCCATTTCCATTGACACCTTTCTGAGTATTAGTATTACCAATCAGAAAGAAAAATGGTTTGGATGCATACAAACTTTGTTTTTACATGCAGTGTGATTCACTGTAAAGTGAAAAAGTGGGGAGGAAAGAGAGAAGAAAATGCAGTAAGATACTTCGATGGCATTTGGGACTTTAACCCAATGCAGCTAGCAGGCAAAGGACTCATTTTTTCCTTTAACTTTTACAATAAGCAGGAGATGGGAGAGATGATGACAATGTTAAACCTACACTGAATTTTATAAATACTGATAACCACTATGGATTTTCTCTTATAAAAATAAATTAGGAAATGTTATGACATGTGCCCTTCTTTGCCTATTGCAATTGCTATAACACTAAAGTTTTGTGATTACTTTATAAAATGTGGTCCAAATAAACCATTTGGATGCATGGTTCTCTAATGTTCCTTTTAGTAAATTCTGGATTCCCTGACACGTGAACGTCTTATCACTTATATTTTAATCCTTATTGCTAGGGGAAATGTGGATGGATCAGAACCTTGATAAATTAAGGACCTATATAAGTAATAAATAAGGCGCTACCATATCTTTTTACCATGAACATGTCATTACAAATGCCAACTAATCTTGGAATGAGATCCTCTGCAGTACTCAAAAAACACCACAGGGTGCTGTGAATGTTTTGAGACATTCATCGAAAATGGATGATTATATTATATTTATCTAAACTATTCAAATATCCTTGAATTTATCCATTCATATTTTTTTAGTATTTTAACGTACGTGCGTAAGCACATGCGGCATCCTGTGGTACTTTTTAAGTACCACAGAAGATTCGTTTCCAACTAACTTAGCTTATATGGTTGGCATTTATCTTCATTTGGAAGAGTCCAAAACAAAATGAAATAAAATTACAACGAACTCCTCCTCTTCACCCAAAATAAAAAAGGTACAATGAGGGCAAGACCATACTAGGAAGGGTAGCTAGGAAGTGAAACAATAGTTCCATCATGCACTTGTTTGCAAAATTAGTTGTCTTTTCATTTAATAAAAATCTCAAGAATAATATCTTGGTAGCAATATTTTTTTTGAAAAAAAATTAATTTATCTGGATTTAGATTGGATGTAGAATTTTTGAATGATCTTAAGAAAAATAATAATGTTCATTTTCTTAATTAAAATGGTCGGTGGACTACCCATCTTTGCATTAAACAAAGAATGAACGAAAAATAACGAAAATAGGATATCGATGACTAAGGTTTCTTACATTATGATGGTTGGTCATATAAATCAGAGTTCATTTTTTAATTTACATGCAAAATAAATATTTGTCTTGGCATCGTTCATGCTCAAAGGTAAGTGGAAAAGAATTCTTTGTTGCTGAAATAGTGGTTAATATCCATGTGTATTGGTCATGGGACCGGCTTGCAGCCTTCGATCATGGGATGGGCTTTGGGCCGGCCTACCACGTCCTAGCCCATATGGGCCTTAAGCAATGGCATCGCCTGGACACAAAGCGGCTCGGTTCTAAGCAAATGGATCAGTATAAACCCAGTGAGCCTAAGCAGGGCAATTTATTCAGGTGAAACCCAAACAACTGATCCGGTCAATCTTATTTGTGGAATTGGTTTTAGATCCAATTTGAGGACGTTTGATATTGGAGAAAGCTTCCACTTTGTGTATTTTAATCTGGAGTGATAGAAGTAGGATTTGCCATGTGAGTTCACTTAAATTACACATTAAGAAATGATAACATATCCTCTCGCTTCAGCTACCTATTGCTATAGTTCCTTCTGATATTCTTTCCTCTTTCTATCTTTATAAAAAGTTTAGTAGTATGCGTTTACAAGATGATCAACTAAAACTTTTCCTTAACTTAGTCCTCACGAAGCTCCATGTTTTATTTGAATGTCGTAGTTTAAGAATTATTCGCATTATTCCAGTTGAAATCATGCAGTAGAAACTTCAGTCAGTTATAATATTGATCGATCCAAGCCATCAGTTCTTGATTGAAGTTGTGGACAGGAGCTCTTGGTGGCCTCTGCAAACTACCATCCAGGAAAGACTATTTAGAATTGTTTCTTTATGAATTTCCAACAGTGTTGGTTAAATTAAAGATTCTCCAAGTTGCTGCTATTTGACTCTAACTTGTTCATGAAATTTGAGGGTGATCAGGCAAAGTTCTAATGATAATCTACTTATCTCAGCTACCTTAGCATTGAAAATTGGGAAAGATTGGAACTTAAATGGATGTGGTGGAAAAGTTAAGGGAGAAGGCTAGTTAATATACTTGTCTCAGCTACCCCATATAGACTGTTATGCTATACATCTCACAAGATGGGCTAACAATTATAGAACTTCAAGGGCTTCTAATGTTGGTTTTAGAGTTTATACTTTGAAAGATTTTCTCTTTACTATATCTGCTTTCTTTTTTAATGCTTTTTGCTTGAAATGGTGTATCATCCTTACTGGTTGTAGCTGAAGCTTTGGCATGTTATCATGCATAAATTCATATTAGCTAAAGAGTTTTCTATTAAGAAAATAGTAAGGGCCGATAGCATACAATCGGCTTAAATCTAACCGTTTTCGACCTGTCACGTCTCAAATCCAGAACATAACACGACCATACTATCGAGGGATGGAGCCCACGATAACACGAAGCCAATCCATCATAATCATCTAAAATCCCTCAAATAAAAAGATTCAATTCTATTATTCATCAAATAATCTAACCAATATTGATTCAGAGCATCTAAATCCAAAAGCAAGTACCAACCCAAATCTCAACATTCATAAATAACTACAAATCTGTGATTATAAAATAAACTAAACTTCTGCTGCCAAATTTTCAAGCTTGCTATGCAGATCTTCAAACTTGGATTGCTTTTGCCGATCCTAACCTTATTCCTCTGTTCAAACAAAAAGAAAATAAAAAGAATATGAGCTACACTAGCCCAGTAAGTAGAACTTGTGCTTCCTTATCGGATCAAACATAAGTTTTTCATGATAATATAATATTTAAAAAATAGCAGATAATACAAAATAAAGCATTTCATAAAGCATATAACAAAATAAGTTATAAACTCATCATGCATGCATAAATCATGTATATTTCACAATCATGAATCGTAAATCATTTTCATCATGTATTCATGTTATGTTTCAAAACATTGCTCACAGATATTCGTGCTAAGGTCACTATTATACCCGTAACAGGATCATGTTTCTTAATCGACAGAGTTCTTAATTCATGTGCCAACTTTATATCCACTGGCAGGGCCATGTTTCGTGTGGATGCTAGCTCCGGATATCGATCTTCCCGAAGAGATTCATTCATAGCCATCTGAGAGCCTTTGAAATCATTATATCCTTTTTCTTAAAGCATACATATACATAGATGGAAAAACAATAAAATTCATGCTTCATAATTATGCTATTTTCATAAGACATATTCATGAAATCAATGCTCATAATAAAATATGCTTTTTCATATCACATATGTCGATCCTTATTTTATAAAAAATTATGATTTCATCAATAGTAATTCTTTGCATAAAAATATGATCATTTAAAAATAAATAAGGAGCATAAGATCTACTTACATCATTCATCTTAGATCTTCAGACTTCGTTAGAAGAATCAGCTAATCCTATTTAAAATATCAAATCATCATCAATTTCTATTCCATGAATATAATAAGATTAAATTATAAGGAAAGAGGACTGTTGACCGGATGTGTCGGACCATCTAGATATCAGGACAATTCAGGATTTCTGATCTAAGGGTCAAATTCAAGTGACTTGATCAAAAAATTATAAAGCACAGATAAGATCAAGATCAATCAATAGAGTTCATTAATAATGAATTTTAAAGATACTTGATATGATCAAATGAGATTGACATACAGCACGGGTATCAAAGCAACTTTGGATCATCTTGTTAGAGTTAACATGAGCCCCTAAAAGATGAAGGCATGACTTGGTATAGGATTCATAGACCTTCTTAGAGAGAGAAAGTCAATCATGAGAGAGAAAGTAGAGAGAGAAAGTGAAGAGAGAATCTTCGTATCCTTCAAAAATGGCAATCATGGTTGAGATCATCAGAGGTTATATCAGGATGACTTAATATGGATTAACAATGATCGATGTTATCAATTTCGAATATGGATCGGATCAGGATCCAATCTACTGCACGAATTTTGGAGCAGTCTCAGGTCATCATATTTTCATCTCAAGTTTATCCTAGGATCTATGATGCAATCAGAGAGAGAGTGACCCTAGAGAGATAAAATTCATAAAAAGAGATAAAAAGTCTAGAGAGAGAAAATAGAGAGAGATAATGTAGAGAGAAGGTAGAGAGAGAAAATTCAATTCTAGAAAGAGAAAGACTTAAGAGAGAGAGATGAGAGAAAACTTTTCTCACATGTATTTATTATTATTATTATTATTATTATTATTATTTCTTTTTTTTCTTTTTCTTTTTCTTTTCTTTTTTTTCCTTTTTCTTTTCTTTTTTTTTTTCTTTTTCTTTTCTTTTTTTTTTCTTGTTCCCGTGGCCTTCTTTGGCTGAAACAGGGGACCTAGAGGTCCCCGTGCCTTTGACCAGCCGATCACGGCCATTCTCTGCCTGACGGTGGCCGGTGGCAAGGGGCGACCCTCCCGTGCTCGGAGGCCAAAGCCGGCGGTCGGCGGTGACCGTCGGTGCCATAAAAAAATCAGGAAAAGGGAGAGAAGAACGCGGCTTTCTTCTCCGACGAAATCCGATGGCTCCTGTTGCCGGCAGTCGTGTCCACAGGCATGGAAAAGAAGGGAGAGAAGAGAGAAAGAGGAGGAAGGACTTACCACGGCCTCCAATGATCCCCACCGACGTGAAATCACGGCGAGCACGAGTCGAGGGGCCGCGGCTTCAACCGAGAAAATCGGAGAAGAACTCCGGCGATCGTCGATGACTATTGTATCCTCTCTTAGAGGAGAGGAGGGAGGTTCTTATAGGGCTCGTCCTAGGGTCTTTTAATGGCCCTAGGACTCCGATTCCTGATCGAAATCGGAGAAGGAGAAGACTCCGATCGGGAGTCTTCTTCCCTATTTTTTTTTTCTGGGTGGGCTTTGTGGCTTTAGGCCTAGTGGGCTGGGTTATCATATTCTACCCCCTTAAAAAAAAAATTTCATCCTCAAAATTTAACATATCTTCATTTTCAAATAAGTGTGGATATCTCATCTTCATATCATCTTCAAGCTCTTATGTAGCCTCTCTCTATTCATGATTACTCCAATGAATCTTCACATATGGAATGATACGCCGTCTTAGAACTTGCTCTTTTCAATCAATAATTCGGAGGAGAAATTCTTCATAGGTTAAGTCTTAATGAACTTACAATGGCTTATACTTTATCACATTATTTGGATCAGGTATAAATTTTTTTTTTTTAGTAGTGAAACATGAAAGACATTGTGCACTTAGAATAAATCTCGTGGTAAGGTAGTTCGTAAGCAACATCTCCTACTCGGCTCAAAATTTCAGAAGGTCTAATATATCACGGACTCAGCTTGCCATGTCTTCCAAACCTCATGACACTTTTTGTAGGTAATACTTTTAGTAAAATATGATCACCGAAGTGAAATTTCAATTCTCTTCTTTTTCTATCTGTCCAACTCTTCTGTCTATCCTGTGCTGCTTTGAGTCTTTCCTTGATCAGATAGATTTTCTCTTTAGCATCCATTTATTATCAGTAAAATCCTTCCTTATTTACAACTAACGTATTTCATAATATCTTTTGATTTAAAGGTTTAATATTTTTAATCAATTCAGACCATCACGCTTTTGCTGCGCACTCTGATCTCAACTTACCAAATTATCTAAGTCTATCAAAAATAAAAATATCTTTGTATATTAAATTAATCAAAGATAGATCCAACTTTCAGATTTCATATAAAATTTAGGATAAAATTTAAGATTTTCTTGTCATTACTATCTCTTAGGCATAGCACATCAAAATTAAATCTTCATCCACCTTCTATGTTTGAACTTATTACATAAGCTTCACCACTCCTCAAGAATCCAATATGTCTAGAATTAATTTAAGTTAACCTTCAATTTACCTTACAATCATTTAGACAACTTCTAAACCAACCTTTCTTTACAAAGAAATTAATATCAAAATCAGCAAAATTATCATGTCCTTTATCCATATAGGTTTAGCATTCCAATGTCATCGAATATACCCAACATAATATATCAATACCTCCCACTTTATTCTAGGGTCAACACTTCTCATACTTAGGTCAACTTTGCTAATTGAAATCTAAGATATAACTCGTCAATTCTATTATAGACATCATATGCCACTTATGCATAAATTTCATCATAATACCTGTTGATTCGAAATCAAATTATTGAATCCTTTCTTTTATATCTATCATGTTCCTCATGATCTTAGCCTCAAGTTCAAATATTACTAAAGTCACAATCCCGAATAATGATAACCTTAAGCTCAAATACCACTTAAATCATATTCTCTAGTAATCATAACCTAAATTTATATCATTCTATCATGTCCTTAATGATCATAATCTTAAGCTCTGATATTATCCATTATACTCCACTCGGTCACATCCTATTGATCATACATAAAGTTTTGATATCACTTTATAATCTCAATGATCTTAAACCTAAACTCTGATATTATTCTATCATATCCTAATCATTTATATCATAATCTTCAATGATTATAACCTAAGCTCTGATACCATAAAATGTCACGTCCCAAATTCGGGATATAATACGGCCATACTACCGAGGGATGGAGCCTATGATAACACGAAGCCAATCCATCATAATCATCTAAAATCCATCAAATAAAAAGATTCAATTCTATTATTCATCAAATAATCGAACCAATATTGGTTCAGAGCATCTAAATCCAAAAGCAAGTACCAACCCAAATCTCAACATTCATAAATAACTACAAATCCGTGATTATAAAATAAACTAAACTTCTGCTGCCAAATTTTCAAGCTTGCTATGTAGATCTTCAAGCTTGGATTCCTTTTGCCGATCCTAACCTTATTCCTCTATTCAAACAAAAAGAAAACAAAAAGAATATGAGCTACACTAGCTCAGTAAGTAGAACTTGTGCTTCCTTATCGGATCAAACATAAGTTTTTCATGATAATGCAATATTTAAAAAATAGCAGGTAATACAAAATAAAGCATTTCATAGAGCATATAACAAAATAAGTTATAAACTCATTATGCATGCATAAATCATGTATATTTCACAATCATGAATCGTAAATCATTGTCATCATGTATTCATGTCATGTTTCAAAACATTGCTCATAGATATTCGTGCTAAGGTCACTATTATATCCGTGACAGTGCCATGTTTCTTAATCGACAGAGTTCTTAATTCATGTGCCAACTTTATACCCGCTAGTGGGGCCATGTTTCGTGTGGATGCTAGCTCCGGATGTCGATCTTCCCGAAGGGATTCATTCATAGCCATCTGAGAGCTTTTGAAATCATTATATCTTTTTTTTTAAAACATACATATACATAGATGGAAAAACAATAAAATTCATGCTTCATAATCATACTATTTTCATAAGACATATTCATGAAATCAATGCTCATAATAAAACATATTTTTTCATATCACATATGCCGATCCTTATTTTATGAAAAATTATGATTTCATCAATAACAATTCTTTGCATAAAAACATGATCATTTAAAAATAAATAAGGAGCATAAGATCTACTTACATCATTCATCTTATATCTTCAGACTTCGTTAGAAGAATCAGCTAATCCTATTTAAAATATCAAATCATCGTCAATTTCTATTCCATGAATATAATAAGATTAAATCGTAAAGAAAGAGGACTGTTGACAGGATGTGTCGGACCATCCAGATATCAGGGCAATTCAAGATTTCTGATCTGATGGTCAGATTCAAGTGACTTGATCAAGAAATTGTGAAGCACAGATTAGATCAAGATCAATCAATAGAGTTCATTAATAATGAATTTGAAAGATACTTGATATGATCAAATGAGATTGACATACAGCACGGATATCAAAGCAACTTTGGATCATCTTATTAGAGTCAACATGAGCCCCTAAAAGATGAAGGCATGACTTGGTACAGGATTCATAAACTTTCTTAGAGAGAGAAAGTCAATCATGAGAGAAAAAGTAGAGAGAGAAAGTGAAGAGAGAATCTTCGTATCCTTCAAAAATGACAATCATGGTTGAGATCATCAGAGGTTATATCAGGATGACTTAATATGGATTAACCATGATCGATGTTATCAATTTCGAATATGAATCGGATCGAGATCCAATCTACTGCACGAATTTCGAAGCAGTCTCAGGTCATCATATTTTCATCTTAAGTTTATCCTAGGATCTATGATGCAATCAGAGAGAGAGAGTGACTCTAGAGAGATAAAATCCATAAAAAGAGATAGAAAGTATAGAGAGAGAAAATAGAGAGAATTTAGAGAGAGAAAATATAGAGAGAAGATAGAGAGAGAAAGTTCAATTCTAGAGAGAGAAAGATTTAAGAGAGAGAGATGAGAAAAATTTTCTCTCACATGTATTTATTATTATTATTGTTATTGTTATTTCTTTTTTCTTTTCTTTTTTCTTTTCTTTTCTTTTTCTTTTTCTTTTTTCTTTTCTTTTTCTTTTTTCTTTTTCTTTTCTTTTTCCTTTTCTTGTTCCCGTGGCCTTCTTTGGCTGAAACAGGAGACCTAGAGGTCCCCGTGCCTTTGACCAACCGATCATGGCCATTCTCCGCCCGACGGTGGCCGGTGGCAAGTGGCGACCTTCCCGTGCTCGGAGGCCAAAGCCGGCGGTCGACGGTGACCGTCGGTGCCATAAAAAAATCAAAAAAAGGGAGAGAAGAACAGGACTTTCTTCTCTGACGAAATCCGACGGCTCCTGTTGCCGGCAGTCGTGTCCACAGGCATGGAAAAGAAGGGAGAGAAGAGAGAAAGAGGAGGAAGGACTTACCACGGCCTCCGATGACCCCCACTGGCGTGAAATCGCGGCGAGCACGAGTCGAGGGGCCGCAGTTTCAATCGAGAAAATTGGAGAATAACTCCGGCGATCGTCGGTGACTATTGTGTCCTCTCTTAGAGGAGAGGAGGGAGGTTCTTATAGGACTCGTCCTAGGGTCTTTTAATGGCCCTAGGACTCCGATTCCTGATCGGAACCGGAGAAGGGGAAGACTCCGATCGAGAGTCTTCTTTCCTATTTTTTTTTTTTTTCTGGGTGGGCTTTGTGGCTTTAGGCCCAGTGGGCCGGGTTATCACACGACCCATAAAATTTTGATGTGCTTGGAAGGATATGCTTTTCGAAGATAGAAATATCTCATAAAAATGTTAATGGCGAGCAAAAATGTTTCTAATGTGTTGGATCCTTTGAACTTTGCTTCATTTTGTTTTGATACAGGTAGATACCTGCAGACACAAATCAGCCAAGGGCATGAACCACTCCTCTAAATTGACGGGGATATTAATTACTTTTTGTTACTTTTGCATGGACCTTCAATTTGCTAACGACATCACCATGTACCTAGATAGTATCATCATATATCGAGATAGTAGGATGTTATTATCACGCTCTAAATTCAGGACATAATACGACTATGATATCGAAAGATGGAATCCATGATAACACGAAGTCAATCAATCATAATCAGCTAAAATCTATCAAATAAAAGATTCAGTTCTATTATTCATCAAATAATTAAACCAAAATTGGTTCAGAGCATCTAAATTAAAAATCAAATACAAAACCCATATAACAAAATTCATTAGTAGTTGATTACAAGCCCATAATAATCCTATAAATTCAGTTTCAGCTGCAAATCTCCTTGCTTGCTGGCATAGACCCGTCAGCCTAGATCATCCTTGTTTCCTAACCTTATTTATTTGGATAGAAAAAGAAAAATAAAAATATATGAGGTACACCAACTTAGTAAGCAAACCTTACACTATCTTACCCAGATCAAGTATAAGTTTATACATGTGTCAATAAATCATTTAGAAAAGATGATTATCATTTAAACATAAAATTTTCATAATAATAATATATCATAAATCAATAATACTCTTGCATATGCATAAATCATGCAATTTACATAAATATAATTTTCAATGCATAGCATAAACAACTTTATAAATTATGTCAACTTCATATATAAAATTATAAATTATTTGTCATTCTTTTTATATCATGATTCTTAATAATTCTCTCAGACTAAATGCTAAGGTCACTATTACATCCGTGACAAGGCCATAATCATGTACCAACTACTATTACCCGTTGGCAGGGTCGTATACCAACTACTATTACTCGTTAGAAGGATCGTATGCCAATTATTATTATCCACTGGTAGGATCATATGCCAATAACTACTATCCATTGGCAAGATCGTACATAGCTATCTGAAAATCTTTTTTCATGTTTCTTAAGATAGGCATTCTTAAATCATATTTCATCAAATCATATTTTCTTAAATCATGCATAAATAAGATACTAGATAATTTTATAAAGTTCACAATTCATAAATAATCTTTAACGATAAAACAATCATGAAATCATTCCTTCATAATAAAGCATACATTTTATAAATATGAAATTCATATTTCATAAAAAATTATTTATATTAAAATATTCATAAATCACTATTTTATTATGAATCATGAATTTTATAATGCATATATTTGATCTTTATTTTATGAAAATATAGAATAATTTTTTTTATTATAAAATAGTTAATAATTTCAAAAGCAAGTAAGAAGTATCGGGATTACTTATCTTTTTCATTCGATATCTTTTATCTTTTTTAAATAAATCAAATAATCTTATTTAAAATATTAAATAAGATTAATTTTCATTTCATAAATTTAATAAAATTAAATAATAACATAAAGTGATTGATTAGGTGACCAGTCTGATAGACCACTCGGACACTGAATCGATTCGGGATCATAGGTTCCTAAAAAGAGAAAATATAGTCTAATATAAGATCCATAGGTTTTCTTAGAGAGAGAAAAGAGGAGAGAGAAAATTTTAGAAAGTGAAAGTATAGAGAAAAGAGAGGGAAAGAGGGAGAAAGAGGAAGAGAGAGGAGAGAAAATTCTTTTTTTTTTCTCTTTTTTTTTATCTTTTTTTTTTCCTTTCCTTTTCTTCTTGATGTGGACTCTTCAGCAGGGATCGTTCCAACTGGGTTGCTCGAGACGCCACCTGGGCTTTTTAACTGCAGGCTTGTGGAGTCGAAAGGGGAGCTCCTGTTGGTTGGCGTTGTGATCCACTGTGTGTATGACGAGCCTCTGTATCTCAAGAGGGACTTCGAGATACATAGGTTTGATCCAGGGGTAGAATCGGTGCGGTCCAGAGTGGAAAGCATCGTTGAGCAGACGTTGTTCTTATCGCTTCATTTCAACTCGAATGTTGCTGGCACTAAGCTTTCCCAGTGCAACGGTAACTCTGCTTACTATTCTGGGCCATTTTTTGTCGCACTTGGACCTACGGCAGTGATTCACCACATAGAGGTGGTGGACTTGGGTGATGGGAGCTCAGAGATGGTACCAATCTCCACTTGGAAGGAGTTTGATTTGGGTAACATCCATTTCTTCTTGCTTCATCTCTATTAGCAGACTTCAACATAGATTCTTGCCTCATAATCTGTCTGCTTGTTTAAAATGGTTCAAATTGCTTTTATATCAAACCTCTTGAGGCATCTGTGGTTCCTTGAAACTGCATTGGGTCCCTACGAGTATGGGTTAAAACTAGAAACTAAAGTAACCGCACGCTGCCTGTCCCCCACAACATGAGCATGGATTCAAATCAGCATTGGCTTGATCATCCACTACAACCTTATCAAAATACAATACAATGAACTCGAGACTTGAACATATAAAGATGCAGTGCCTGTTTATGGATTGTCGTGGCTGAAGCAAACCAATAAAAACAAGACGAACGAGCTTTGAAAATAATACGCATCTCTTTGAAATGCCCGAAAAAAATCTTGGAACCCGTTCAAAATCTGTGGCATATCCACAAATGATACATTATAGGTTACAATACCAAGGGTAAACAGATTAAAAAAAAACGTAGGAGGGCACAAATTTTTGGCTAATTGACTATGACCATGTCTTCTCCTGCGGCCTTGGCTGCAACAACAGCTTCTAGTCTTCTCCATGCAAGCTCTCTTTGCTCTTCCAATGTTTTGGCCTTTTCCACTTTCTCTATGTATTGTCGTTGGCACTCTTCAAACAGTTCGCTGTCCATCTCCAGGAACATCTTACGGACATTTGCAGTCAAGCCATGAACTGCCGGGTTCCAATGGCCCCGCATGTTCTTCTCAAGAGCTTCAAAAATGATGGGAAAGATGATGCTACGGTTTTGGGCAATCAGGCTCACAATGTGATCATTGTTCCAGAGGAACAGGGCCCGTTCAGCAACCTGCCATTCATCTTTAGCTTTAACGCATGCAAAAAATGTACAAAGAAAGAACAAAGAGGCAGCATTGATCTTGGAAAATCCAACTAGTTTGCTACAGATGCTGAAATGTTCTGCATAATATTGGTACTGCTATCATCGTGTGGCTAATTGTTAACTTCTATGATTGAAGCATTCGCAATGAAAAGTTTTCTAAACAAATGGCAACTTATATAAAACTTGGTACTATAGGAAACAGATATGAATAGCACAGAGGTATTCATGTTACAGTCAAGGAAAAGGATATTTCAGAAATGTATAAGTTACATAAAAGAGAAGCAGCAAAAGACCCATCTAACACAAAAGGTGCCTTATCTGAACCAGGGTACAAAATAGAAGCTCATCAAAAGAGCAAGAGTGTAAAGAGACATTTGCAGAACCAACCACACAGCAGCAAGTGCACAAAATATACCGACTCTCCCAGTTTAAAAGAACCACTTCAAAATGGTGACATGAACATTAAAAAGGGATGCAGCAAAAGGCACCTAGAAGCGCAAACAATAGCCACACACAAAGTATGGAAAATATTTATCTTTCAAATGCCTGCTTTGTCCATTTTGCCAATTATTTTTCATTTTACACCAAAGCCATTGGAAACTTGTCAATAAACAGTATTATATTTAAGGCTGGAAATAGGCCCGGGCTGTCCCAGAGCCCATCAGGCTGGTTAATATTTCATTCACGTTTGGGCCGCTCATTCAAGAATTAGTATAAGGAAAAAGGTTAACTGGACATGTTACTGAATACTATTCCACGCACAAATCAAAATCTATTCAAAAAGTTATATAACTGAATGTGTGATTCACATATAAAACTAACATAAATACAACTCCATCTTTGATTGCTAAGTCAACTTCAGCTTCATCACAAAAATTGATGGTTCATTTACAATGTTACCCAGTCTCATGCATGCACATTGCATCCTACAAATAATCAAGTTATCACCATCTTGCCCGGTTGGAAATCTCAAGAGTCCATAATATATAGTGTTTTAATAGCAATGTGAAGGTAAGGAATGACTGGATCTGTATTTCACATAGATTATCCAAGACCAAGTTTTAATAGAAGGAAAGGCTACTTCTGTGATTTTACATGCCTCCATCAAATTCTTCTTTGACCCTCTCCTCCATGGTTCAAACCCTTCAACTGTGTTTGGGATATTGATTTTTGTAGCCAGTTGTTGCACTTATCCAAACAAAATCAAATTGTATCCATTCTAGTTTTCTGTGGAAGCACTCCTACCCTTTATATAGTACTTGTTTTAATATTTATTAGTAAGATGAGTGCAATGCACATGAATGAGTCAAATCCCATTACAAATGTTTCTACTTTAGGGAAATCACTGGCTATTCTTATTGTCAGGAAAGTGCAGGTAAAGGTCTAAAAACATCCTAGTCAATTAAGGAGTCATGTTTAGTATAGTCATGTCATGTCCTTGCTATATAGGGAAGATAGGAGACAAATCAGTCGTAGCTTTTGGGGATGAGTATTAAATAAATTTAAGTTTTTTATTCTCTCTCTTAAGCACTGTAACTCTTCAATCTTCTCTTCTGCACTTAGACTTCTCTCTAATCTCTATTCTTTTCTCCTGTACACTCTTTTCTCTACTTTGTTTCAAATTAATCCCATTTGCTGATTTAGCTGTTCAAAGAGTAAAATCAGATCTAATCACATCAAGAAAATCATTTAAGCAAATTAAATTAATTTCTGAAGACTGGTTACACACTTGGTTGCATCATATCCCCAGGTGTTCAACAATATAACCTCAAAAAATCCAGACATGTTGTAGGACACTCCCATACAATACAATTTATTAATAAAAAAATATAATATCTTTTAATTTCTACCATAGCTTGACTAGTCAAAAGAACTTTAGAAATGCATACTCAGGCCATAATAACATTGCAGGAAAATACATCTGTCACACTTCACCAAAAGAGTTTCGATACTTTAGATTAATATCATTTACTAAAAAAATAGTTGAGAATTCAAGTATCATTGATAAGGATTAGGAGTTCTTTGACAATACACTAAGAAAAAAGAAGAACGAAAACAGATGAAGTGCCGACACTTCTAGTTGATGTAAGCACTCCATGCTTGGAGTGTCATGGAATGTTCTTCACATTGCATTGTATCTAAATGTCCAAAAGCATTGGCACTTCAGAAGTCCTTAAAACTAAAATATTCAACATAAAATTATTTGACATTAATGGATAGTTTGGATATTTAACCAGTGGAATCAGAACTAAACATTGGAGATGTCATCGGAGTCATTCGAATAGGCAAAGTCAATAAAACAATTGTTTGGTGTCAAAATAAACTACATGGCTACTTTTAGAAGTGCTATAAAAAGTGGGTGCATTTTGCAAATGACCAAGGGAGAGCAAAATGTTAAGGTGAAAGGTTGGTGCATTATTGAAATGTATTCTTGTATTAAAAATAATAAAAAATCACAAATTTTAGACCAACTCAAAAAGTTAAAAAATAAAAAAATCAACTAAGAATGACAATATTTAATCTAGGAGTTATCTTGGTGTACATCGACATGTCCACTAATAAAATAACAAATTTTCTACAGATTATCTGATAGCACTCGTTGATCAAACATTAACCAGTCATTCATAAAACATGACCAGTAAATCAAGTCATGCAACAAAAAAAATCTACCAAACAATGAATGAGTGATGCGAAGTTGAAGATAAATGACAAATCAAGAATTCTCGAAAGTTTTTAGTCATAACTAGGGTAAGGTGTAAGGGCACGAGTGACAAAGACAAAGGTTATAACCTACCTGGCCAAGCCACCAAATTTCTCACCATGTCCGATACATGATCAACCAGAAAGATAGTGCGAACTCAACCCACTAGGGGCACCTAGGTCCAAGCAACACAGCTGGATGATAACCGAGTGATGAGTAGCATAAAATGGCTGTTTAGGTAGATGAGACCTTAATGGAGTAGCCAGGGTCCTACTCAAGCTAACGTAGCAATATCTCTCAGAAGTGAGAATCAACACATATTATCCCAACCAATGGACAACTAATCATTTAACAAACATCTAGGAAGCCAATCCAACTCACTCTGATCGAGCCCATAAGAAGTTGTTGGACTCCACATTCTGAAATTTTATTTCCTCAACAAAGCATGAACATAAGCAATGTTGGGAACCATATGTTATGCAGATCTTTATGCAATTCCAATCAGGGTGAAATCATATGACTCCACTGGATACAAGATTACACAATATACGAATATCTTATACAGTTTTTTATTGCACAAAAACATATCAGAACAGCTGATGAAGAAGTTATAGCATCTGCCAAACTCTTCATATGGAGTCACAATGTCTTCGTTTATGTAAAATAAACAGATGCGAAAAAAATTACCTTCCATGTTTAAAAAATAATAGTAAGACCAAAAGCTTAGTATGACATTTGTAAAACTTCTAGAAATCAATTTTTGCTTTTTTGCGCCTTAAAAAAAGCCACAAACATATCCAAATACTCCTTTTTTCTCTACATATGACAACAAAAATATATCATTGATTTAAAACCAGGCAGAACCAACCAATTTATTTATGGTAAAATTTCTTTAAAAGAACCTCAGTTAAAAGATTGGGTCCCAAACCTGGAAATGAGAGCTATTGAGGCAGCGGGCGATTTGCTTGAACAGAGGAACCATGCATCGCTGGAACTCTGCAGGCTGCGTCGCCTCCAGAACCTCCTCCAATTCGCCGAGGAAAAGCACCTCCTTTTGGCAGTTGGTGACCGGCCAGTACTTCAACAAGCCCCTGATGACCGTGTCCGCGAGCTTATAGTCCTTCTCCACAAACTGGGTGATGCAGTAGGAGAGCTGCTGGTGGTACACGCCCACCGATTTCGGCTTGTGGAGCGGAAGGAGAGCCCGGGCGAGGAAAAGCTTGTGCTCCTCCTTCATCGGCAGCGCGAATCCATTGATGATGCTGCCGAGAATCTCGAGCAGCTCGGCGATCCCGCTGTGGTGCTCGGTCTCGAAGATGAAGCGGTAGAAGATGTTGTTAATGGCCTTGCGTATGAAGGGGCGGTGGACCATGAACTTGCCGTAGATGCGGTGGAGGATGGTCTTGAGGTACTCGCGCTCGCGGGGGTCCTCGGAGTCGAAGAGGTCAAGAAGGCGGAGGACGAAGGAGTGATCGATGTAGCGCTTGGCGACCTTGGTGTCGGTGTCGGAGGAGACGACGTAGCGGAGGAGGAGCTCGTAGACGAGCTGGAGGTGGGGCCAGGCGGGGTCGAGGTAGGGGTCCTCCTCCTCCGGGTCGGCGCCCTCGGAGCCGGTGTTCTCGTGGGACGCCGGCGGGAGGCAACGGAAGATGTTGACGCTGATCGTGCGGACGAGCTCCTCTTGGACGGGCTCGGTGATGCGGCCGGAGCCGGACTGGATGAAGTCGATGAGCTCGAGGAGCGTCTGACGCTTGGCCTCCTTCTGGCGAGCGGATTTAAGGGTGTCAGAGAAGTCGAATACCATGGCGCAGATCTGGAGCTTGCGGAGGAAGAGGGTCTGGCGCTCGGGGACGGGGACGTCGCGGAAGAGGGGGAGCGCCTCGATCTGTGGGGCGGCGGCCGCGCCGGAGGAGACCTGAGGGTTCGAGTTGGCGCCGCCGCCGGGGACGGAGGAGGACGGGGTGGTGCGGGACGCGTGGTTGACGGTCACGTTGGAGGCGGAGACCACCTGGGCACCTCCGGCACCGCCGCGATACCCCGCGGGGTGGCGCCGTAGGGTTCATTCGCGTCCGATTTGGGCACCTTGCGGCTCCCCCGCTTTATGATCTTGTTCAACATCTCGCTTTTTGCTCCCTATCTTCCTCCCAATCCGAAACCCTAATCCTAACACCACGTCTAGGGGCCAATCCGGGAGAAGGATCGCCGGAGAACGAAACCCTAATTGGGGGGAGATCCCAGAAAGGAGGGAGAGGCCATGGATCCGAGTGGCGGAGGAGAGAGGAGGAAGAGGAATTGGGGGTAATCCATAATAATTAATTAATTTAAAAATAAATGTACGTATTCTATTAATACGGATTAATGGATTGATTAAAGGGACAGGAATGGGAGGGAGGAGAGGCCGAAAACGGAGAGCGAAGCGAAGGGAAGAAGGGAAGGGGGGATTGGGAGATCAAAGTAAATTTCCATTTTAAAAGGTTAAAATGGAATAAGATTTAAAAATATGAGACATCTATATTTTTTTATGTGATTAAATTTGATTAAGGGCTAAATTACAATGTAATTTGGTATATGAAGTTAAAAATTAGTGAGGAGGGAGGGCAGGTGCCATTGTCGTTGAGAGATGGATTAGGATATACAACGATAATGATCACGGCTGTTGGCAAAAAAAAGTGAAGTGATTAGTCATTATAATAATGATGATAATGATGTTACGATGGTAAGAAGGTTAATTTAAACTTTGTGTCATTATTTTTTAAGAGTTAGGCTGGTTCCTTGGCTGTGATATGATACTTGTGCACCATTATTTTTTACTACTATTATAATCTCTTTTTTTATATATAATTTACTGTTATTATGATCTCTTATCATTTGTCGTTGTTGCTTATCTAAGATTTTTTTTGATATAATTTACTGCTATTATGATCTCTTATCATTTGTCGTTGTTGCTTATCTAAGACCGTGATCCATGAAAATTTCCTTTCTGGTGGCTGAGGTTTTGGACGGCAAAAAGGAATGGAAGTCCTGCGCCTCAGAGAAAGAAACTTTTGTATGGTACTCTCATGGAATTCACATGAAAAGAAAAATGTCCCATGTATGTCGCATTCATCAAAGAAAAGGATCAAGTTAACCAAGAACACAAATCCTGGTTTGAGCTCCACTCAATCTAAAGCCTACAGTATTTAGCTCGAGCCCAACATGCTTCTTAGAACCCGTGCCTGGGATCAACTCTGCTGGACGCAATCAACCTAGGATTTTTACACAATAAAGAGAGATGGCCCGTGGGTTAGATAAAGAAAGATGGCTTGTCAGTGTTTGGGCGGATCCAAGTGAAAATGTAGAAGAACTGTGACCCATGCATAACCCATCAACAGACTACATCTGAGGTTAACACAGGTTCAATGCAACCATTTAATGTACCGCCATTTGATGTATGTACTAAAGGTCTTTAAATCGTATAATTTTAGGTATATAAGTAGTTTAAAAATATTAGATTACATCTAGAAATTTGAATCATCGATGTGAGATTTCCGTCGTCTGATTTAGTTCTGACCAGATTTAAATTAAGATCCACTTAGTAGTTGAGCCTATATATGTATTTGTGCACATATATATACCCTCAGATGGTATGGTCGTATGTATGCGCATGCACAGAGTGTGGGGGTGGGGGTTGGTGCTCGTATATATGTTGCTGCATACATGTATGTATATATAATACCCTTTCAACTATATAAAAGTATTTTTGTAGTATGAGAAAATTTATTTTTGTGGTACGAGCAAAATATAAAATAGAAACATCTTTATCTATGATTAAAATTGTATTCGGTGCAGGATTAAAATTGCATCACAAGACTCACCAATAGTAAATATATGGGTTAAAACAAGGCAACTCCCTTGCACATGAAGCATAAATTTAGGCATTGCTTCATAAATTTAGTTGGCACACCCTGTTTTAGCATAGCTTTTTAAATTTCATAATTAGAAGCATCATACTTAAATGTATTGGTCTAAAAGACATTTTTTGGGATCTCCAATGTGGGTTCAGCTTGTATATCTTGTATAAATAAATAATTGATCTTTTTCCACGATGTCAACTATTAGACCGTAAACTATATATATCTTAAATATATTTAAATTCCTTCACTCATCTATCTTCATGAATCTCAAAGCGACTATTGTACGATTCAATAGTAGTGGATTCGTGTGAAGGAATGATTTCCTTTCCTTCACGCGAAAAGATACAACTCATGTCCCTCTTGTACAAGAAATGTTGGTCCATCAAAGAGAGATATAAATATACCAATGATGGAACATCTCCATCATCTCCTTTCATTTGGAGCAATGCCAAAGGATACTTGGAGGGCATTTAAAATGAAGGGTCTCATTTAGCATTTTTCATTCTCTCCACCCACTCTCTCAATCTTATCTCTATCCAAATTTTATTCCTCCAAAACAACCAAAATGAATCAAAACATTGATGAAATGAATTTTCCTTAAAAGAGTATCTGCACTTGTTCACTAGTAAATGGTTCCTTCCAAAAGCACCACAATCTGATCATTATGTGATCCATTTAGAAAAAGACATCAGATAATGCAAACCGAGAAGCTACCATTTTGGTTGCTGTACATGTTGCAAGAATGGAATAAATGAGGCCATACGAGCAGATACTTACGTGTGAAACTTTATAACAGGTAAATGTTGAAGCAAAATTAGATTCCACATAATATTATTGACACGGCATCTCCTAATTAGTTCCAATTTGGCACAGTATGCAGCATACCTTCTTTTTTTTTTTTTTTTTGGTGTTATATAGCTTTGTTTGTTGTTGATAAGATCAAATGATTCTAGAGCTAGATTTTCTTATAATTGCTGCCTTTTACAACATACACCTAATCATTTGTGCCCAATATGATCATTGATTCCTTTAGCCTTCTACCCCTAACGACGCATGGATGCGAATACTGCTTTACCACTAGCTATAGCATGGACCGTTTCACACCACTTCACGACCCTAGGATGCCAAAACCTCCTACTGTCCCACCCAAAATGATTAAAAGTTGGCACTAAGAAGGGAACCTTGCTATCTCTCCTCCCATTCTCTTATTTCTTCATGGCATTCCGTCAGCTCACCATGAACATTCCCTCCCTCTTCTATAAATTCCATCTCCTGTATGTCCTAGGTCTGTGTCCCTCATAGCTTAAAGACCACCATAACATCCCTTCTTTCTTCTGGGAACACTTCAACCATGGAGAAATTTTTGGATGGATCTAGTCTATCACATATATTATAGACAAAAATATCATATTAGTATTTTAAATTTTAAAATTTTATAACCATCTCGACACATTGCTGTTTGACATGGCAACCATCTCAATACACCACTTTTAAACCATTTGACACACCAGTGTGCTGTTGTGGCATCTTTTTATTGACTTTGCTTATAGCACATATGGTAGATTAAATTTATCCAAAAAATTTCCCTCATCAGAGTGAGGAGATAATAATTATCGAAATGCTCAACTCCGAAATCACCCCCACCCATCTTCCTTTAAAGATGACGGCGTCCAATCAAGGACTCCACCTCATCTCCAGTCGATACTCCTCTATCTCATCTTTTATGTCAATGATTCCACCTCATCTTCTATTGATGACTCTATTTATCTCTAGTCGAAGAATTTTCCATCAATTAAGCCTTCGTCCGAGAAAATCAACTCTGATCTCTTTGACTTGAGATTTGTATCTCAACACACCACCGTTTAACCACTCTTTTTATTGACTTTGCCTGCAATACATATGGTAGACTAAGTCCAGAGGAGATAATAACTATCGGAGTGCTCTACTCCGAAGTCACTCCCACCCACCCTTCCTTCAAGGATGATGGCATCCCGCCGCTGTCTATCAAGCGGCGGGGACGTTGCGAGCTGGGTGGGAACTGGTGGAATTCAACAAGCTCATCGTTTCCTCCCAGAGGCCCAAGCTTGGAGAATGGTGGCATTCCAAAGCCAGAAAGGAGATCATGGCAATCGTTAGAAAAAGAGTGTTATGTTTTCTGCAACCGAACTACCCTTCGATTGTGGTACCACTGAGATTATCGACGAAGACCATGACTATGAATCAACGGTGATGAATATAGGGGAGCCGAACTCGGTGTACTCGACGAGGGTTGACGAGCCAAAGGGACGAAGATGGTTGTCGCTCCAAACAAGCTCGAGTTTTCCAGCCTGGATGCGAGCAGAGTTTTATAGTTGAGATAGGCTTCAGCAGAGACTCTCTTGGAAACAATTCGGGTTTTAGAAGGACAACTGTTTTGGGTTTCAGACAAGCATGTCGTAAGGAGCCTCACGGTGGTTACCACATGACGTATGGTTATGTCTTGCAAATTTTATTCCAGAAATTGATGATGAAGCGTCTGGTGCTCGTTAGAGTGCATGAGGAATGAACTGATGGTTAGATAAGACCCATCTAATTGCATTTTTAAGTCTTGTATCTTAGTCTGTATAGGCCAAAAAGACTGATTTTATTCACCAATACCCTAAATCTTGTGGGACTACATTATTTATTAGTCATTAAAGATAACATGCTTGCACAATATAGATAAAGCTGACATTGATACTGATGACATTATGGCATTAGGTGGTATATTAATCAATTACAAATCTTATAAGAAAAAATAAAATCCATGATATTATTTTAGTAGTATTATTTTAAAAATAATAATAATAATATTTTGATCTGTATTTATGATAAGTTTCTAAATATTGATTAGTTTGAAACTCATCTTTCTTTTCCGAATCAATAACTCATGGCCGTTACTTTTTGAAGAATCGCTTATAGCTGACACAACTTAAAAATACTAGTTAAGAGTATACCTTAATGCCGCATTTAATTTCAATCCCAAATAAGGTTGCCCAATTTCAGTTTGGCTAAAACATTCCATGATTCAATGTTAAAAAAATAAAATGATGAATCTTTTCCAACTTAAGCCAAATTTAGGGTTGGATTGAGCTGAATTTTAGTTTATCTACCACAAGATACACCCATGATTTTTTTTGAACAAAAGATACACCACTAATAGAAGATGTTTGTAAATACACTTAGTTTATTGTCAAGTGAATAACAGCTAGCAGTGTAATCCCTAAAACTATAGCAGGAGTGAGCTCGGAAAATAACAACCATTATTTCTAGAAAAAACTACATAAGCACCTTTTCAATTTTTTGTGATTTGCACTTATATGCCAAATATTTCAATTTTTTTAATTAGACTATAGAGATTTCGAATTGGTTGCAATATGATCTAAACGTCCATCCGAGCTCTAATATTGTTAACTGCGAGCATGAAGTGATAATATATCTTCGGATATTCGTTCCCACCAAAGCACAACTTTTTTTCTAATCCAAATAATAAAGTTATGGATAGAATTAATTTTGTATCTAAACTTATCTCACAAGATAATAAGATGTTCATGACTCCTTACTGAGATGGACAGTTGTGCCATATTGTAATCAAAATTTAAGTTTTGAAGTTTAATTAAAAAAAATTAAAATTATTGGGATATAAATATAAATCATAAAAAATTGAAGGGGTGTCGCTATAATTTGTTTTTATACAAACTTGTGTTATCGGCTCATCCGCTCCATTGTGGGAGGTACTAAATTTTTTTTATTGTTTCTTTTTGTTCTATTTTGCCAGAGAAAGAATGTCGAAAAAGCCAGTGCCATATCCATTTATACTAGGTTTGTAGAACCAATGTCCTTGGTGGCAACCACCAGGATGATCTATCATTTCATCACTTGGATGCCATGTCAGACGTGCCTATTAGAATCAGAGGAGGCTGACTACAAATCCAACTGCAGACATAACCAGCCAACAAGTAAATCTTATGGATGGCCATGGGAATATTATTTTGTTGTGCGAGATTAACCTTGATGCATGTAACATTACATCTTAAATTTTTTTTAAGGGTGATCTTGTTCTCTTACTAAAGTGGTCTGAAAAGGTAACAATCTTCCTTTAGCTTGCACTGCCAAACAAGCTTAATACAAGGAGTTTCTTGCTAAGAAAGGATGACATGTGAGCTTAAGGTGCATTTTATGTGGATCAAGATGGGAAACGGCCTCTCATTTATTCATTAAATGCATAGTATTTGGATCTCCCATCAAATCAGCGTGAGAGGATGGCCCACGAACCTGCAAGACTTATGGACGAATTGGAGATATAAAAGCTTTTCTACCTTGTCCTACCGACACAGGGCCCACTTTTGTTTCATGGAGACTTCTTCTCTTCAAAGAAACTTTCTTCGTAGCTGCTTAAGGTCATGTTCTTCCAGCATTAGTTTTGAATGAGACTCTGTTGTGACTCGTATTTTTTGGTTTCACCAACTTGACAGGGGGCCCTGCTGAATTTCTTTACTCTCTTCTTCTAATTTTGCATTTCTACTTTGTATATAAAACTTACCCACTATCACACATTGTATATTTTTTACTCCTTAATAAAGACAGGTGACTAGTGTGGACATCCCACACTAGTCTCCTTTTAGTCAAAAAATAAATAAATAAATAAATAAAAAGCTTCAACCCTTAATTAGGAAAGCATGGGACCAGTTAATTGCAACACTTTGATGGGAGATTTAGGAGGAAAGAAACCATAGGGAATTATTTCGAAAACTAGGTTCTGTCTACTCTGTCCTTCTTCACTCTTTTCGATCTTCTAAATTCTTGTGTTCAGCAAAATTAAGAGAGGTCCATGATCACCTTTGGAGAAGCTTGGTGTCTCTGGTGCTCCCCTCTTCATCATCCAGGCCACAGAAACTTCACAGCAGGCAGCCCAGACCCATCACTGGATCAACCTGAAACTCTGTTTCCTTTGGCACTGTTTCATTGGACAACTGAGAATAATGCCGTGCTGGTCTCTTTTGTGAATACTCTACTGTAAATTTTTTCTGGCATTCATAAAACCGGGTGGCATTTCAGCCTTCGTTATCCTCAAAATAATAATAATAATAATAATAATAATAATAATAATAATAATAATAATAATAATAATAATAAATCTAAGGATTGTTAAAACTCAAATTTAATATTCAGACTTTGAATTATAATTCTTGATTCACAAGTGAAACCAAGCAGGGTTAAAATTTGAGAGTTCTAATTCTCTCAAATGGTTGATAAGAAAAACTAAGCTGAATCAAGATTGGAGAATTTAAAATCAAATTCAAAAAATTCAAAATATAAATCTTGATTCTCTCAAGTGATTGAAGGTAGATTTTGAGACTACAATCATGATGAGTTTCTATAGAAACTGAGGTATTAATTTTTTAAAAGCTGTGATATCGATTCCCCTACCAAAATTGCCTCTCTTATACAATTATACATTGTATATTATATGTGCATGATACCACAAACAATGTCTTCAATGAAATCAGAAATCCTCCGAAACCCGGCCTAAACCTGACCTGACCCATGAATGAAATGGGTCAGTTTAGATGGATCGGAACCAAGTTGGGTAGTGTCAGGTCAAAAATTGACACATCTAGTCTTCACCAAATTTTCAGTCCACCTTGGTATTTTTGTTTGAGCTTTGGTTAATGTTATCTCGATGATTTAATACTTGCCTTCATTATTTATTTGATGCTACAATTTTGGAAAGACAGCTGATGAGTAGTAGTCTTTCTGCTTGCAATAGAGCATATTTGCCCCCTTTGCACATGAACTCGAGAGAACTTGCTCAAATTTTAAATCTGATCCTCATCAAGACATTGCAAGGAACCAAGCTTATTGAACTTTTCTTTTTTGGAGTGTAAAGGTGGAGGAAGGGAAATTATACAAGAAAGGAGTCAATGAGGGTTACAAGAAAGGAGGAGTCACCGAGGAAATTGTACAAAGGCCAAGGCAGCCAAATTTCCTGCTATAAACAGCAAAGCAGAGAGCAGGAGAGATTGAAAGCTGCTACAAAGTTGCAGTCAAAAGCTCCAGGCTGTTACAAAGTTGTTGATGCTTACCTTCTATCTTGAAGCTCCATAAACAATTCCAGCTATGAAAACAAGCTTATTGAACTTAGGCAGTTGTTAAATCTGATTCTAGTTCAACTTCAAGAAATAAAAAAAAGGGTAATCTCACCCACCCACCACTTTCTAATTACAAGAGGAAAAAATTAAACAAAAAGCAAAAACCTCAGAACCAGACCTTGTTTCCAGGTTTATCAATTTTCTCACTCATGGAGTAACACCAATCACCCATCATGATATTTGAAAACTAATTCAATGAACATAAGAATTAAAATCTGAATCCCCAACCATTTTGTGGAAAACAAAAGAATGAAAAATGCTGAACAAACATATAGAGTTAACAAACTAAACCCTGTCTCATCCACCTTGTATGTATCAACTTCTCTTCAGAAAAACATCAGAGAAGTTAGGCAGTCTGTCTACATGCTTCAATGCTCTCTCTGCAATCTGCTTTGTCACGTAATCCCCATGCCGGAAAGCTTCGATCAGGGCTGAACCCACACTTTGATCCCCTGAAATCTCATTGGATATATCCTCTGTCCTTAGAATCCTCTCGACCGCCCAAACTGCTCGGTGGCGGAGCATCTCTGTTCGACTTTCGAGCAACACGTCAAGTATCGGTCTGATCCCATCTGCCTCACACAACACCATCACCCCTTGCTCAATGTCCACCCCATCATCCAGCAGAGTGCATAGTGCTGCCAAGGCAGCCTCTACCACCTTCTCATTTGCATGGTCCAAACAAGCAATCAATTTCTCCACTGCTTTCCCTTCCAAAAGACAGAAGTTCTCCTTCATGGAGCAGATACCATGGTGGATGTGACATAGTCCGGTTACCACTGGTGGTTTACTAAAACATGGGAATATAGAGCTACACCATCCTGGTTCAGGGGTCTCTGGAAACCTGGTGAGATGTCTGGATTCCTTTGCAAGCTTCTCCAATGCCATAGCCGAAACCATTTGTACCTTATCAAGGCCATTCATCTGAAGTAGATCAGTAAAAAGTGAAGCAAGATTGTGATCACGAGCGAAGGCAACAAATTGAGGTTCATCATGCAAGAAGTACGTGAGCCTTGAAAGAACTCTCACTAGCCCTTCAAGAAAGGGGGTGACGTATCGGTTGCCTCGAGTTTCCCCTTGCCGGATCCTTACTACCCTGGAAATGATTATGTTGAAGGCCCCTTCTTCCCAAAGTTGCCCGGTGAAACCCAAGTCCCTTTCAGGAAGGTTGGCTAAGAGACTAATGGCAGCTGCTTGTTCCTCTAAGATCCCATTGCTTTCTGAGACTAATGTAATCAAGCCAGCAAGCTGACCAGCAGCACCTCGAAGGACATCAGCCAGCTCTTGACCCATGAAAGGTGAGATGTTTTGTAGGAGCTTTAGGGAAGCCACCTGGATGTCTCTCTGTGGAGCTTCAATGAATTGAACCAAACTGATGGCAGCACCAGAGCTCTTAATGGCAGAAACAATTTTTAGAGCTGTCGTCGAAGAACTAGTTAAACCAACAAGGACTTGAAGAAGCTTGCACTCAATTGCAGGACCGGTGTTGCTGATGAGATGAAGTAGGTTGTGGACAATATCTTCAGAGACCAAATTCTGGTTGTCATCGTTAAGTGGGATGGCCTCAAAATCAGCAGAAGAAGCCACAATATTGGCAAGAATTGTAGCAGAAACCTCTTTCAATCTCATGGGAAGCTGGTTGACGCCGACAGCAAAGAGGTCTTTGATAAGAGGAGGAAGGATTCCTTCTTGGATTAGTATCTTGGCACTTGCCTCGTATGATGAAATCTGGTTCAGCGCCTTGAGAGCAGCCTCTCTTGCCTCGATACCTCCAGTTTTCATGACATTGACCAGTGATGAACCCACTGTTTGGGCCACCAAGAACTTCACATCATTGGCCAAAACTAACTCCCCAAGGTATGCAGCCATGGACATCTGCATTTCAGGTGGACCTGCATTAGTTTACAGATTATTGGTAAGATAAGAGCTGAAGGATAATTCACTGGCATTTTTTGATTGAAAAAAGGGGAAGCTACTTCTGCATAAAGAGTCCCTATTTAGAGAACTTGCTGCTACAAGTAGTGTCTCATATACTAAAAAGATAGCTTTTAATTAATGGAAACTAGTCAAGACATATAGCAGTATCCTTCCCTGTGAAACTATATGCATCAACAGACAAGCTAGAAGCTATTATCAGGCCAAATGAACTTGACATTAGTATGATGCCCGCACCCACAAATGAGGGGGAGGTAGACCATTAGAAAAGCAATTGATTAATATGAAACCTAGAGAGAGTAGATAACACATTCAAAGCTTGGTTTGAGATATCATCAACTCTAACCAAGATAGTACATCATAAAGGATGCAATAGCAGGATCATGGATAAGAGGCAGAAAGCACCTTCAAGGAGTAGGTTAAGAAGGGGCTGCAGTCGACCATTTTCAGCCATTTGCCTGACATTTTCGTCGCACTTCTCCAGGTTCACCAGAGTCTTCTCAGCTTTCTCAACAATCGAGATGTTTTCTGATGTACTACTTGCCATTCCATCCAATAAAAGTATTGCTCCATATACACCACCAATCCTTTCACACAGCAATTCAGATTTTGAAAGCTCATATAACAGAGAAACAGATAATTCCCTCTCCAAAGGATACTCATGCGACAAGAACTTTATAACCGTGCGAATGTTGTCTCCTGCAGCCACAACTTCCTGCATAATAAGAAAGAATATGAGAACCAACCTTTAAGGATGTGGATCCATGAAGACAGAAAGTTGCAAATAAAACTGCAAACCTTAGGACAACCTTATTTTCATCATTGTCTTCTGCTACCATACGAAGAGCTTCCAGTGCTTTGCATCGCACTCTCCTGCTGCTGCTCCTCAGCATGTTAGTGATCATTGTAATTAAGTCTACGTTGTGCACAACATGCTTGCTTGACCTATATTTCTTGCAAATATGCACAATATATTTTAGAGCTTGCAAAACATCTCTTTCTGAGCTTTCAGAACAAATTGATCTACAAGCCATATCAAGTTGAGCAGCTTCATTCCTCTGGATCCATTCTTCAATGGTATTTCGTAGAGCTATACTAGGGTTCAATTCAGTACTACTAAGCTCCTTCAATGTCAGCGGGCAAATGGGCATCTTTCCAACATCCCTGCATTCCTGAAACCACTTCTCGATTGCTTCACGCTCGAAAGTATGCCCATTTTCTATGGTAACAGGATCCCGCATAACTTCTTTCGTAAGAGGACAAACAAATGCTGAAAATATAGGTTCAATATGTGATTTTCCTTGATAGCTCTCATCACCTTGTTCAACACTGTGATAATCTTCCTCTGATGTCAACTCCTCTGTAATCCCTGCAACAATAATTAAAGCTTTGTTATAGTGTTATTTATTTATTTATTTAATCTTTATTAAGAAAGAGTTGGCAGGGCTATCCATTTCATTAAGAGAATGAAATACAAGAAAAAGAAGCAAGGACAAAGAAACTAACAACAAAAATTACAAACTGAAGGAAAAGCAGAGGGGAAGCAACAATCCAAAGATTCCAATTTCAACAAACAAATATAAAAAACTTTGGCCACTCACAGTCAGATAAGGTCCGAATCTGATCCATTTCTGCGAGCTTGATCTTATCAACCAGCTGAGCTATCTGGAGACTCTTGTAGCGCTTGCTACTGTAAATAGCAAATCTCCATTAGAATAAGAAATTCAGAATCAATTCCTTACTCTAATTTGATTAATTTCACAGTGGCAGTGGAAAAAATTCGATAAACAACTCAAGGATGTCTTTAGTTCACATGAACACAAACAAAAAGCAAATAAGAACAGGATCAGCTTTTGAGAGGATGGGTCAATGCCCAGCTAGTTTGATCAGTTCATTACTTTCTTGCTACAACCAAATCACACCGCTCAAGCTTGTCTTCTCCAACCTCCTCATCTACCACATGTCTGCATTTTTTTGGAGGAGAAACGCCATCCCCATTTTAAACTTGATTTTCTTAAGAATGACTTAATGTTGTTGTTAATTTTATTATGCCTTACCATTTCGATTTTAACATGGTATTAGTCACCAAATCTTTTTCCTTTTGACCCCCTTGTACTCTAGTAGTGCTAAACCTTCTTGATTTTTTTCTTTTTTTAAAAAAATTTTGGCAACCTCAACTTTTTCTCAAGAAGAGCATGCCAAATATCGGCGTCAATTAAGTCCCAAATATCCAATGTTTAAGTTCCTTTTTTTCCCTCTCTTCGATTGTTCACTATGACCAACCTAATCATATGACTAACTATGTTTGATTGCTTAATTCTTAAAAGGGACAACTGTCATCTAATTCTTATCCCAAAAAAAAAAAAAAAAACTCATATATAGGTTTCTCATTTCAAAAGGAAAAAAAAAAACGAAATAAATAGTGGTGTTCATCTTCTAAAATTCCATTCCATAAACTGGAAACACCATAAATTTACCTCCACCAGTTTTGATTCAAAGATCTTTCTCACATACTAATGAAGGGGCTACAAATAAAACCTCAGACCACATTGAACTACAGGCATTAAGAAATGGAACAAAGAAGCAACCAAAACAGACAGAACAACACGGGACAAGGCAGAAAAATCTTTAACAAGAACGAAAGAAAGGCACCAAATTATAAATAAATAAATAAACAAAAATCCAATCTTACTGCTTTTGACCTCCTCCTCTTCCTCCTTATGATCTTTCTTGGTGCTCCTTTAGAAATCCTAATTCCCCAGCCATGCTCGGCTTTCCTCGAGCTTGTAAAAGAAAAATCTCAACCGGCTTCGGGGAAGAAGAGAGAGATCCAGCGACGAAGAGAAATAGAGAAGGGGAATGAGGCCAAGAAATGGCGGTTGACACTTGGAATAAGAAGAGAACGTATGGCCCGGGTGGGTTGGGGTTTGTGGAATGTGAAGGACGTCAAGGGTGACGAGAGGAAGAACAGGTAAGCGGATGTCAAATTTTTTTACTTCTAGTGGCAAGAACAATAACATAACGTTAGATTAGATTGGATTCTGCTGTCTTTACTGGGTAAAAACTGGGTCGGGGTTGGTCACAAGTTTGACTTCTAATTTCTTTCAAGTTGTACTACTAGATTGAATTTTGCTCTTGTTGTCGGAAACTCTCCATCGTCCGTCGGTTGATCTCTATCGCTTGCATTCCCACGGAAGCTTCTACGTAGACTCTGCTTGTGCTTGTGGTTCCATAGGTTTAATAAGGATCTCGGTTATACACATGGAGAGGAAGAGAAGATACCATTTTTAAGAGTAATAAGGATTTAAAGCTTTAAGGTTCTAAAACTCTTTGTTCAATTTTAAGATATGTAGAAATTATATATATATAAACTTGAATCAATATAGATTTTAGACAAACTAAAGCTAAACATTAAACTCTGATTAAATTGGAAGGGTGCCAACAACCAGACGTGCAGTCACAGCTATCCAAACACCAACGACTTACTTCCTTTGGCAGGTGGGTCTATTCGTCTCCTTTCCTACCAACCACTGCAGGAAAAGCAGAGTCTCGAGTGTATCACGGAGACCATGGACGGCGTAAAAAATCCGACATAAAATATACGTCTCATCCATTTGATTCATATAATTTTTATTTTTTAATATATATTTAATATCTATAAATTAATTTTTTTATTTAAAAAATTTATATAATAAAAATATTTTTATTTTTTGAAAAAAATTATGATATCGCATGACATAATATAGTCCAGAATGTCATAATATGGTCTAAAATATCATAATATGAGATGGATATTTTTATCTAATCATTTTTCAATACACATTTAATGCCTGCAGATTGATTTTTTTCATTTGAAAATTTTTAATGATAAAAATATCTCTATTCTTTAAAAAAAATTATAATATCCTGTGCATATTATAAACACAGGATGTCATAATATGGATATAAAATATCATAATTTTTTCAAAGGACATGACTATTTTCATCATACGAAATTTTTAAACGAAAAAATCAACCTATAGATATTAAATGCACGTTGAAAAGTGATGACTATATGGACTAATCGGATGAAACGGTATACTCCACGTTGGATTTTTTACACCACCCGTGATGCGCAAAGAATTTCACATGTATCACAATATGGGGTTGTTATCGCTCCCTTTTGTATTTTTTAAGAGATGGAGAACCACTCCAAGACTTAGAACCTAAAAACCCAACTTGTCGGGACGGGTTTGATCAACTAGTATAGTCTTTCACTATCCTCCCTCTCTTTTTTTTTTTTTTTTTTTTTGGAGTCAGAGTACAAAAGATCCCACGAAATCGATGGACATGTCTTGTCCTATCTCCAAATTCAATTTTGGAGTACTCTGTTATATAAGATGCGATCCAATCTACTGTGCTATTCGCCTCCTGATAAGCATGTCGGACCGATACCACAACTAAAAGATGAAGAGTAGTCCAAATATCATGGAGAGAGAAATGGACCTTAGCTATTTCATGTTGTCTCGGATTCAATCGATAACAATGGTAGAATCTCTCAATAATTTTTTTTTTTTTTATAATTTTTATCTGGTATAAATAATTCTGTGCAAACAGCATGAAACTCAACTCCCGCGACAGAATGCTCAAAAAAAATAAGAACCCCCTGCCATCAGCATTCTAACATTCGGGCCTTAGATGACAACGCCCGCACCATTTTTTTTTTTTTTTCCCCTCAAAGCATGCCTAAAAAATTGGATGTACAAATTAATTCGTCAATGGTGCGCTGTTAAGTAATTTTATTCAAACATGTTTAGCCGTAGGCATACCATGGCCACAGCTCTCTCTCTCTCACAAAAGATTTCACAGTTCTGTCATTTTGTCAAGCAGATTCCAATAGTAAATTAAATAGTTATGACCTTCAGTCCTGCATAAATATCATGTATTAAAATCGGAGCCAGCTAGTGTTTTCTCTGCATTATATATGTTCCACCAATCCATGGCTCTATTTTCCGAGGCCAACTTTGTTAGCAAGTGAGCTTATGATATCCCCCAAACGAGCATGGGTTAGATTTGCAGCCAAGCAGGTCAAAAAGCGAAAAAGCTTATATCGAACACAACTATCAAACAGTTGAGCTCAGAAGATATACTACACAATAATGATTTCATTACCAGTTTCATTGTATATATATTTCACACTCCACCATCGATCACCAAAGTTCCGGCTGTCCATCTAAAACAATTGGCCAACCAAATTAATTTTGTAAGCCAATGTAATAGTTTATAGTTGGTAAGATGCCTTAGAAATTTATTATATCTACCAATCTGTGTGCAAGAGGACTATGTGGTGGGTGTAGAAATATTGTCCTATTTTCATTGAGGACCGGGAGCGAAGTCTCATTTCTAAATGCCAATAATTCACCCTTTATTGGTCGTTTTGCGCGTAAACGGATAGAGATAATAACTTAGGCCACCTTAATATGGCATCATGTACCTCCAAATGTTGGTCTTATTTGTGATGTCAAGCTGATTGATAAAACAAAACAGACAACCAGAAAGAACTTTAGTTGATCAAGTCAAGATCATCGATGCAGAAAACTAAGCCATTGTCCTCCAAATGTTGATATAAAATGCTTTGTGTTGGAGATGACACCACATTTAACATTTATCTAAGCAAAAACAAATGGTTTGGTGCCAGCATACATGGGTTAGTTTCTATCAGGTTTTTAATAGAATAAACATATAAAATTATCAATTATACATTTATATTTTGCACAATAGGAGACGTTTTTAAAAACTCATGAAGTTGCAAAAGATTGGCAGTCTACCCATGGTAGAACCAAAGCTGACTAGATATCAAGTGCACTAATCCTAGAGGGCAGGTGGAATATGACAATAATTCGTAAGACAGACCTATATGATGACAGGAAACCTATTTTTATACTGGGCCATTGTGACAGCACCTTTACTTGGTTAGTCTATATTTATCTTTCACTTCCAGTATGGGTTGGGTAGGTGCTTGTTATCACATGTTATGCTTCAGAATACAAATCAGCACAAGATCAGCCATCTATTTGTTCGATTTTACCAAGTTCCAGTCTCTTGCAGCCATAACAAACTAGACCGATCAGAGACTGGTACTCAAAACATAATTGATCAGTTCAGAACCATGGTTTGCCTTTGAAACTTTATATTTCATAACATATTACTTGGATCTATGGGATCTATGCCATCCACAACAGTCTTAAAAGAAAAAGAGATGTTGTTTCCCTGCAACAAACTTTTGGGGAGTTCGTGCTGCATGACCTTCAAAATATCAAGCTATCCACACCACTGTGCAGAAGTACCAAAGCAGTTGTGGAAAATTAAGATATAGAACAAAGCACAGGGGAGAAACATCAAAAGATCAACAAACTTGGTACCTGCTCTCGTTGTTGCTTTCTGTACTTCTGATAACTTATCATCTTGCCTGCATCAAGGAACTTTGTAGAGCATTTTGTGCTGTGGCATACAAGTGAAGATCTAAAATGGGTGCATCTGACCGGCAAAAGACAATGCAAGTAGACAAAAAATCAGTTAAGGCAATTTACTCGTGAGTTATGCTGCTGAAAGATGGATCTTCGGTGTTTTCTCCAAAGCCTGTGCTCTGCGTTGGTCCATCCCTTTTGTGAATATCTGCAGACCTCGCAAGTGATGCTCAGCTGAGTTCCATGCATGAATCCATCCTTAAATAAGGCTCAGTAGTCATTCCAACCATTTCTAACAACTAGATATTTTCATTCATCAAAGATTGGAGCTCTAGTAAAAGCGGTGATGTGTGCTCCGATGGTCAAGAATGCTCTATTCCCAGTAGCTTGAGAGAATCTGGACCCACAAGAAATATATGCCTCTTATTCTTCCTATATCGAAAGACTACTACTCCGTTATATGGTGTGCTTGGAATGCCATCCTGGAAAAAAGAATAAGTTGTTTTTGACAAGCAGAAATTGATAACGGTAAATAGATATTATAGCATTTATTCAAGGCTGTAATGTTGATGAATCTTAAAGATGGTGAATGCTATTTTTATTTATTTAATGCAACGATTCAACCATGAAAAACAAAATAACTTAGGAACATCCTACAAATAAAATGAGAACAAGAAAGCAATATTGAAGGGAATGAATTCTACTACAGGAAATATAGTTGATATAAGAAACAGAAGATACCACAATATGGCAACAAATTGTCCAAGATTCAACTCTCAGCTCCTTTTATCTTTAGTACCGAGGAATCAACTGCTCCCTCAACAAAGATTGATGTGTTTCGATATAGGTGCATGCTAACTGGGATATGTGACAATAGCAATCGAGTTTTTGTCGACTAATATTAGTTTTAATAGGAATACAATTTCTGATTGATCATGAAGTTATGGTTCTTGTGGAAGGTGAAACTAGGGCACACATATGCATGCATTTGTGCATATGTTGCGTGTATGTGGACCATACACCTGGGGGTGCATGCTTGCATTTAGATTACCCATAGAAAGCCAATAGTTAAGCAAAACTAAAACAGGAGAGGAATTGCCTTCCATTCTTCAGACATTCCAAACTGACAGGCTAATGGTTCAAAATCTCTCTGTCACTAAATTTGATCCGCACATCAACAACTACACTGTCCACCTTCAGAATGGCATCAGGTCTGTTGACAGGTCAAGCATTGGATAAAATCCTGGCAAAATGATTTAAAGAATTGTCCTGTCAGTATCAGGAAAAAAAGGGATTGTGTATCAGATTAATCACATTACCACAATGTTAATTAAACAACTAATATTACCTTCATCAGTTAGCTTAGATCCACTGATTTCCAATCAGCCTTTGGTAGGAATCAATCAAAGATGATATGTATGAGATAAGAAAGAATCATCAAAAACTAAAGTGAAAAGACGGTTAAAAAATCAAGAGCAAATTATTTTTACCTACATGGACATTTTTAGTTTAATAGGCTCCAGGTATTATTTATAGAATTGCCCCATGCTAGAACCCTGTAATAAAATCATAATATGCAAGTCAACAGTTTACACAGCATACCAGTTCAGAAGGAGAAAAGGTGAAGTAACAACCTTGTTAACGCAGATAAAATATAGCCATCAACTTTCATGCTCACCACACCACAAAAATAAATAAAGAAATAAATAAAACCTTACATGCTCACCAAATTTGCATGTTCTGCAAACTTCTGAATGAATACATTTACAATCTTTGTGTAGCTCTAACCTCATCCAGTCATCCTCAATGAAGAATTTCCTGAACAAGGTTGACTAAAGTTTGAACCTAGACCAGAAAATTGTGAAACAAAGTATATGCTTTAGGCTACTTTGATGATGCTCATCCCATACAGATTTTGTCAGCTTCCATCCAAGCCCAGGAACAAAATCTGAACGGTAAAGAGTTTCTGCATAATGTACTGAGAAACAGCTTGCACAAATGCTTTTCAACATTCCAAGTGAACTCAAAAAAATAAATAAAGAAAGAAAGAAAAGGACTTCGAGGCAATAACTATAGAATAAAAACAAAAGAGAAATCTTTTAAAAGAAAATTACCAGGATCATGCACAAATGCCACCTGTCCATTATCATTCCAGGAAGAAACAGCCATGATCGTTCTTCAATGGTACCACACCAGGGGAAATAATGGTGCAAAATAATTAGAAAAGGATAGTTAAGAATGAACTCTCAACTTCTGAAGATATAATTTTTCTTCAAAAAATGTTTTGAAGTTTTGATGAGCAAACCAACATGGAACATGCTTATCCTTTTCGAGTAAAGCAGATGCGGCCTCAAAAACAGTCAAAAAAATCTGGTGCAATTTCCATACCATCTGTTTAGCAATATGAACTCTACTTTTTACGATGTTCACATACAAAAGCAATGCAAAAGGAACTAAAGATTAAAACAACCATAAATTAGCACCTTCCAGTATGACAATTCGACTGAAATTATGCTTGGTGAATAGCTCATCTAGGCCCCACTTGCAATGTCCTGGAAAAGCAAATATTCTTAACCAAAAAGAAAAATGGAATGGACAAGAAATACAAAACACCTACTTGCAATCTTGTAGTATGCTATTATTACACCAGGTCTTTTGGTATGCACTGGTTCAGAATCCAAGTGCTGAAATGTATAAAATAAATCATTTAGCCAGACATAAATGGTCCTCAGAAGCTAAGTTGCGTATATCTCTAATCAGAATATCAAGCTCACATCTAATACCATTTTCATACCTTGTGGTCGACATAAATGGTCAAAACATTTTGTTAGACCCTGCTTACCTCCCAGCAAATAACAAATAGTGATGCTTTAAACTATCCATTCATTTCTTTATTATTGGAATGACAGTGTAGGGACAGCTCCAAACTCATGCCTATTGCACCATGCTAATATGCTGTTTGCGGTGATATACTGTTAGTTGATGAGATAAGGTCAAATTTACGGGGAAGTATTTGGAAGATGATGGCCTAGAGATTGATAAAATTCAAAGTACAATAAGTGCAGTTTCAAAGAAAATAGAACGTAAAATGAGCACAAAATTCAAAATGATTTCACTAGACTTCAAAAGATACCAACAATTTTCATACTTTCAACCAAAATCACTATGAATATGAATAATATAATGTACTCTAAAATTATGTAATAAATGTATTATTGGTTTGTTTCATTCTTCTCTAATCTTTTCTGATTCTTCAACATCTTATAATCTTCTTTAGTTTTCATTTTTTTCTTCAGCTGACACTCTGGAACTTGAGGCAAAACTATTGAAACCAAAGTTCATTGTGCCCAACCAGAAATGGAGTGAAACGAAGTTTCTAAACTTTATTTGTGTTATACTAGAAAACACTACCGCAGAAAGTAGATATATGGAAGATTACAGATGTGAGAATCTTAACAAAATAAAGAAGAAGAAGAAGAATAGAAGAATGAAAAGAGAAGAAGAATAGTGGAGAGAAATAGTAGAAAGAAAGAGAAGAGCAGGCAGCCATTGACTAATTCCCTTTTATTAAATAAAAAAACTAACACCCTCATTCAGCGTTTAGACACTCCAACTCCCCCACCATTATTAGATGTGGATGAGACGTTTTACGTGCCACTGGGACTCTCCAGTACAGAAATAAACTACAATCATATCTCTCTTTCAAATCCTAAGAGAAAAAGGAAAGGAATCTACTAATTGGGGACCAGCAAAGCAATTGCATGGTCCTCAACAAATCTGAACCAAATTTCAATTGGTTTTTTGACTAAAAAGGATAACTTAAGGTCCCAGCAACCAACCCCTATTGACTTCTTTAAAAATGATCATACATGGAACATATGTTGAGATTTATTTGCAGCCAATCCATGCTCCTGGGTTGCACCATTAAAAGGGCATCTGTGATTGCAACAATTGACGACAGATTGACATAGATTTGATTTAAAGAGTGTAGGCATGTGGAATGAAGAATAAATGACGCCTCGATAGGTAGTGCTCAGACTTTGTTTAAGAACCAAAAAAAGGAGAGGAAGACTTTGACATGAGCGGAATCTGCAAGAAAGTATTTTAAAATTTTATATTTTCGTAATGGCACTAGAGACATGTAACCGTTGACAGAAATACTGAATACATGAGCATTGAGATAAAGTTTGATCATTATGACCACAGCGCCCCTTGTCTATTAAGTATTATATTACTTCTCACTGGACGAATGACAGTTGGTATCAGAACAGGTTTGCTCGAGTGAAAAAATTTTTGGTCATTTGAGAGCCAAAACATTGAGCGTGGGGGTGGTGCTCATGCGAACGGGTGGTAACATAGAAGCTATCCGTGAGAGATTGTCCCGGTTGGAAGCAATGCTCGGTGTGCCTCCAGCTCTTTGGCACTCCGCATGCCATTGAAAGGCTTTGGATCAGGGACTTTCATCTTGACGGTCGCATCCCCCCGCGAAGGATTTTGCAGCAACGTCTTGAGGAGTCGGACATCAAATTTCATTTCCTCCAATTGTTGCTGCGCCATTGCCAAGACTTCCTGCAGCGGAACCAATATGGCCAGCGAGTTCTCCACTTGCGACAACAAAGGTTCAGCGGCTTCAATTTGAGGCACACCGAGCATTGCTTCCAACCGAACAATCTCTCATGGATAGCTTCTATGTTACCACCCGTTCGCATGAGCGCCACCCCCATGCTCAATGTTTTGGCTCTCAAATGGCCAAAAATCCCTTCACTCGAGCAAACCTGCTCTAATACCAACTGTCACAGGGCTGATTCTCACCCAGAATTTTTGCAAGAATGCAAGCCTTGTGCGGCACTAGACCCACGTCTAGTTCAACCTCTCAGTACTCTCCTCCCACAAGGGACACGATATCAAGGCACATAAGGGAAATATCAAAAGATTTTCATTATTCCAATTCCCACAATACACTGGATAATAGAGACCCGCCCACAGTCTCTCAGAAATCCCACGCTTACCCACTCTCTTGGTTCTGCAAACCATCAAGCATGGCTTACATAGGCGGTGGACAACTTCCCCCAACCGCTGGGAACCAACTCAGAACCGTTCCCATCTGTTTGGAGGGCAACCGCTCTAAGGAGTTGGGAGCCAACTGCTATCAACTCCCCAAACTGCTGCTAGACAGCAACTGACCAAGGCAACCGAAGGCAACTGTCGGGCCAACTCAGAATCCCGTCCAACTGCATGCCAAGGCCTGGGCTGCATGTGCCCAAAGCCAGGCTCGGGTGCCACCCTGCGCACCCTTGCGAACTCATGCGCACACGCGTCCGGCCGTGCGCGCCCATGCGCAGGCTGATGCCACGCGCGCCCATGCGCGGGCTGATGCCACGCGCTCTGCTGTGCCGTTGGCTCGCGCGTCCTGCTGCCACGCGCGCCCTGTGCCGCACACCTCCGGCACCATGCGCATTCCTCTGCGCATCCTGCTGCCGCGCACGCCCTGTGCCGCGCGCGCCCTGTGCCGCACGCCTCAGGCACCAAGCACATCCCTCTGCGCATCCTGCTCCGCGCGCGCTCAGTACTTGCCGCGCACACCCTGCTGCGCGGCGCGCCAGTGCGCTACCATGCGCACCCCAGCGCGCACTCGTCCATAGTGCCACGCGCTGCTGCATCTTGGCACCTGTCCGTTGGTGCCAATACTCGGCCTGGCCATACGGGCACTAGGCCATGCCTTATCCTTGCAAAGCTCCGCCAAGCCTCTGCGCACTTGGGATTGGCACGGTAAAGGCATCAACCCATGCCATCCCAGAAAGCCAGCGTATTGTGGGAATTGGAATAATGAAAATCTTTTGATATTTCCCTTATGTGCCTTGATATCGTGTCCCTTGTGGGAGGAGAGTACTGAGAGGCTGAACTAGATGTGGGTCTAGTGCCGCACAAGGCTTGCATTCTTGCAAAAATTCTGGGCAAGAATCAGCCCTCTGACACAAACCATCGTCGAAATATTTGACTTAAGAATCCATTTTGGAGTATCAGAAGAAGTTATGCACCTCTAACTCCTTGACTAACCAAAGTGCACCTTAGATCATCCCAATCTGATTTTCCATGAGTGGGCTAAGCATATCAAGATTGACTGCCAATAGATTCCTCATCAATACAATGCCTGCACCTTTTCCTCATTATTATCTCCACACGGGGATCGAAGGTACAAGGATCTTTAGTCCTGCACTATTTAAGCTACTCCTTGATAACTCCCCATGCTAGACCTACCATTGGGTGACGGGGCCCCCTAAATGTGAACGTAGACATAGCATGCCTTTGATGGAGTCTTTCTATATACGGGACACCCTCTTATCTTAATAGATACCAATAATTCTAGGTTTAAAGACGAGAAAAAGAGAGGAAGGAAGGAAAAGAAGGAAAGGAAGGATGTAAGAGAAACCTGGATGTAGATGAAGGCAGCAGCAGATTCGGACGTTGCAGAAATCTCTCGCCATTTTGGACAACAATAAAAGAAGCTCTTTTATTCACCCCGGTGCGAGGAACTTTGAGTCAACAATTATCATATAATATCCAATACGTAACGGTTAATGATGACGCTAATAACAAATCAGTCGCAATTCTAATTCTCAAAAAACAGATTTTTATTTTGTTTTTAAATCTGTCTAAATTTGATCAATATCAACCTCATTTAATCAAATCTCTGAGATCATTTCCAAAGTTGCAGTAAATGTAGATCCAAACTTTTCGCTCCTTTTATCAATCTTTAACACATATATCGGATAAATCCGCGACACATGCAACAATTTCCTTAAAAAATAAAACTTGGTGCATATCCAGCACTTCCCAAGTATAAACACTTCCACAAAAGTAAACAATAGTAGCATAAATGATGCCAGCAAGCAAGACATCATTACTAGTGTTGCGGCCAATCCCCTCATCGCCTGGTCGTCGGAAACGAGCACCTGCAAGGAAAGTCCACACTGACCGGAGATGCCTCCGGCGGGGACCCTCCGACAGTCAATTCAGAGAGGAGACTAGGCAACAGTAGAAAGGAATCAGGGGAGCTCAACGAGAGAGAGAGAGAGAACTAGAGAGGGAAGTTCAGGGGCTTCGAAAGAACCTCCTCGCAGCACTGTTGCCTTCTCCATTTTATAGTAGGGTGCGGTGCGATGTCGCCATTAATAGTGCAGACAACTGGGGGAGTTATCAAATCGTCGGAGGCTGTTAGAATCGCCGCGGACTGTCAGATCACCGTGGGTTGTCAAATCGCTGGGATTAATCTATGTCTTTGGCAGGACAATGTCCCAGAGCGGCTATGCCGCATGTTTTTGTCAGAACGGCGGCCCTCAGCAGTCGTACGATGTTTGAGGGAGCTGACCGGCTGGGATGTCGGGTGAAGACCCAGGGACCCCCCCTCCGACAGTTAGTCTGATGCGTTGCGAAAGTCGGAGGTCGGGCTCCGTCGTTCGGCCAGTCGGGGACAGAAAGGGTCTGCCCGACCGACATATCTTCGGTCGAACGACGTCGGCAATCATCAGTCGGTAGAGTCGGGTGCCGATCAGGCGGGCCCGACGGTGAGTTGGCGTGAGAGGGGCCGGTCGGTATATCCTAACAGTTGCCCCCCACTCCTAAGTCGGATGACGTGACAGCCAGCATCCTTGCGTGGGCGGCGGCTTCGGGTGAAAGGAGTGAATATCCATCGCATTAAGCTTCGACTCTGACGACCGTACCATTGATCGGTCCGACGCCTGACGCCAGACGTCCCATCAGCGTCAGGCATCCTATCGGGAATAGGAACCGCCGTTTCCATCGTTTCTTCGGGGACGCGAACCGCCATGACTTTTCCGCCACGTGGCGGGGGGCCATTGGACCGAATCCATCCAGGTGGATGGAGGCGACGTGGCCTGATCTGGGGGCAGGTGCATCGAATCGTCGGATCGAGAGAAGGCCCAGATGCTGCCACGTGTCATGATCTGGGAGATTTTCGTTGGGCGCGCTCTCATCCCGACCGTCGAGGGGCACTATATATACAGGGTCACCTGCATCCAAAACCCTACTTTTCAAACCTGTTGTCGAGATTCTGGCCGAGCGGTCCCTTGTCTCAGGTAGCTGCCTCCGCTTCCTTCCTTAGAGAGTTTTCTAGGAGCCTTTATTGTCTTCTGTTTTTTCCTTGCTTCCTTGAAAAGTCCTTCCTTCTTCTTCTCATTTTTTTTTTATTTCGATTCTAGCATCATGGCCAGAACCTCCCCACGAGGAAGTCAGTCGGGGAACCCGACTGACGATTCTCGGTTGACCCCGGAGGTGGAGGTCTCTTCACTTTCGAGGCCGAACGTCGATCGGCTCCAGGAGCAGTACTGCATCCCGAAGCAGTTTCGGCTGTTCGCCCTTGGAGCTGATGGTCGGGTTAACAACCCGCCCGCGGGTCAGGTGACTTTTTACGTCGAGGACCTCCGGACTGGTCTTTGCTTTCCAGTTTCAAAGTTTGTCCGAAACGTGCTGGACTACTACAGACTGTGTCCGGCGCAGCTGGAGCCGAACTCAGTCCAACTGGTAGTCAGCTTTGCTCTGTTGTGTTGGCTTTTGCCGATCAATCCTCGTATCTCCCTCTTTCGAGCCTTTTTTGTTCTCCGACCCCACCCTAAAGCCCGAGTGTGGTGGTTTTTCAACCCTCGGAAGGGTCTTTCCTTTATCACCGGTCTTCCATCGTCGATTCATGGATGGAAGAATCAGTTCTTCTTTGTCTCTTCTCCCGTTCCTTGGGGGTTTCCTTCCCGCTGGGGGGACCCCCGAACCCAACCAAATGAGAACAGTCGGGTGGAGGCCGGGGACCGAGAAGACTTCCACCGTCTGAAGGACATCTCGGTGCCGAAGCAGAAGGAGCTCGTCACCGAGCAAGCCCTATATGACGTCGGTCTCAGCTCGGTTCCTCGCCTAGGTCTGTTTTTCTTCTCTCTTTTTTTTTTTTGGTGCTGATCCTCTGTTGATGTTGCAGATATGCCATCGAGGGTGAGGTTAACAGAAGCCGATGTTCGACAATATGCAGCACGGAAGAGGCCGGCGCATGGAGCCGAACCATCACGGCCTCCCAAGAGGCCACAAGTAGCACCGCCAAGCAAGCCGGCGGCGGCGGGAGCGGAGCCCAGCTCTGAACGAGCATCGGATCGGGAGCCGATCATCGCACTGTCAATGCCGACAGTGCCCACCGAAGTCCCGTCCGAGGAACGATCGGCCGAGAGAGCAGCCTCACCCGAGGGACGGCGACCAAGGAGACAGTCGAGGATGTGCCGGCCACTCAGCCGGCGGAAGAGGTTCGGGCAGAGGCACGCGAGCCCGATCAACCTGCGTCGGCGGTCGCTGTGCCCTCGGGAGGGACCCAGTCGGGCTTGAGTCTGCCCTCCCTTTCTGACGTCAAGGCCTGGGTGTCTGAATGAGGGAAGGCCCCGATGGCGCCCGATGACGACAGGAGGTCGGCCGGACGTGGCACGTCGTCCGATGCCCCACTTCTCGAAGGAGCGTCGGCCCTGGCCAACCACGACTTGGCCAGGAGGCTGTGCAGGCGATCATCCTTCCGGCTGACCATAAGGTCATGAAGAACCAGCGGGTATCCGACATGCTTTCCTCCTTCTATCCGACCATGATCCGGGTAAGTCTTTCTCCTTTACTTTTCATTTTCGTTGTTATCTTTTATAAGTTCGATCTTTTGATGGTTGGTCTTGTTGTTCACAGATGATTTATAACATGTCCGAGCTGGAGGCTGGATATCGGAGATTCGGCGATCTCCGGGCGGCCTGAAAAGATAAGGCCATGGCCGCCGAGGCCGACAAGGCGGTAATGGTCGACCAGCTGAGGCAGTCGGTCGATCGGGAGGCCCGACTTGAAGAGAAGATCTCCCACCTCACCAAGGAGGTCTCCCGACTTAACGGCGCTCTGGCCGCTTCGGGGACCAAGCTGCAGTCGGCTCGTGAGGACGCCAAGCGGAAGTCCCGCACTGTTCGCCGGCTGCGTCGCGAGCGGGACGACTCCGTCAAGGAACTCAAGGCCGAACGCAAGTAGCTCCGGATAAGTTTGGAGAATCTCGCGAAGGCCGAAGAAAACTTATCCTCCACCCAGGCTGACACAGACATAGCGAGGGCGGAGGTAGAGTCGGCGAGAGAGGCCATAGGTCGGGCCGTGGAGGACTTCCACGGCTCCGATGAATACCGGAAAGAACTTCTAGAGAGCTCTCTCGTACCGAGTGGGGTACGAGGACGCTCGAAAAGCCATCCGAAGCCTATATCCGGAGCTAGATCTCGGCAGCATCGTCCCTCCAGAGTCGGAGGGCCAAGCCGCGGGAGAGGTGGCCGACCCATCGTCGGGGGATCGCACCACCATGGAGGCCGACGCAGACCAAGCTGCCGAAGGCGATGCGGCTCCGACTCCCGACGCTACCTCGGCCCGAGCGGATACGCCGACCGCCCCCGGACTACTCCCAGTAGAGGAAGCCGACTCCGGCGAGTAGTCGGAGCTTGTTCTATCTTTTTATTTTTGTTTAGTGTACTTGTAATCGGGCTTCGGCCCAATTTTGTAAACTTAGTTCAAATTTAAATGATATTGAAAATCTTTCAAGTCTTCTTTCTCTTTGTGTGTCTGAAATGTGTCTTGCATGTTTCGCCGAAACACCCTTAGGCGTATAAGTCGTAGGCCTGATGTAGCTAGCTAGGACGTTCGGTAGGATCCTGGGTAACGATCCAGAATAGTCGATAGCGCGCCATGGTAAAGGCAGAGCGAGCTCTGGCTTTTAGATCGGCCTCCCGACTGTTGTATGACCCGACAGTCAAGAGTTTAAGTCGAGCGCACGTTGCCCAGACCTAAGTCGGGCATATTCGTCGAGTCAGGCATCGTTCGTCCTTCGGATGCAGCTCTTTGACCTGATCATTGTCGGGTCCAATAGTTGGACAATGTTCGGTGCGTTTAGTAGATGACAAGTCGGTCATCCTGTGCCCGATTCTCTGTCGGGCGTATGCGCCGCGACATGCGATAAACGGTGGCAAGTCGAATACCCTTCGACCGGTCGTGACCTGGTCAGTGTGTTGCGAACGCGACATTGGTCGCATTGGCTTTTTGCCTTTCTTGATCGGAGCCAAGTCGGCAAGTTAGCCAGTCGCCTTGCTCGGGTGCTGGCTGTGGAAGAGGCACGGCTTAGACTTAGGGAGTTCCATCGCCATCACCGGCCTTCCACCAACGTAGATATTTCGGCCGTTGCAAGAGTCCGACGCGCCATCGGCGATCGATCCGCAGGATTCCAGTGGAATGCTGGGCCCAAGTTGTGGCATCCGAATTCGTACTACTAGCAAGCACCGACGCACCGCTGGAGGGCTGAGATTCTAGACTCCGAAGTTTTGAAGCTGAGTTTGCATTCCGAACAAGGGCACAAAGAGTTTACTGATAGTACAACTTCAGATTGTTGGCATTCCAAGTTCGGAGAATGGCACTTCCTTCTAGAGTCTCCAGTCGGTAAGCTCTCGGCCCGTAGGTGTCCGCTACCTTGTAGGGTCCTTCCCAGTTCGGAGCCAACTTTCTCTGGTCTAGAGGCTTCGAAACTTCTGCCTTTCTTAAGACCAGGTCTCCGGGCCTGAAAAGCTTCGACTTAACCTTAGTGTTATAGTATCGGGCCACCCTCTGTTGGTAAGAAGCCATACGGAGTTGAGCCTCGCACCGGAGTTCGGGTAGGAGGTCCAGGTCGGCTCTCCGACACTCGAAGTTGTCCGGCTCTTGGTACTGCTCGACTCTAGTCGACGGTAGCCCGATCTCGAACGGGATCATCGCCTCCATTCCATAGGCCAAGTTGAAAGGAGATTCTCCGATCGAGACACGGGGTGTCGTTCGGTACGCCCATAGGACGAAATTCAATTCTTCGACCCAGAGGCCTTTGGCTTCATTCAGTCAGATCTTTAGTCCATGCAGAATAGTCTGGTTGGTCACCTCGACCTCGCCGTTGGACTGTCGGTGCCCGACCGAGGTCAGTCGGTGCGTGATATGAAATCTCGCGTAGAACTCCTAGAAGTCTCGGTTGTCGAATTATCGTCCATTATCGATGATGATGGTATGCGGTAGTCCGAACCTGAAGATGATAGACTTCTGGATGAAGTCTTCCATCTTTCGCTCAGTGATCTGCGTCAGGGTTCGGCTTCCACCCATTTAGTGAAGTAGTCAATTGCAACGACTATGAACTTCCTTTGATCGGATGTCGGAGGGAAAGGACCGAGTATGTCTATCTCCCACTGGGCGAAGGGCCATGAGGCGACAATAGGAGTGATTTGGTTGGCCGATCAGTGTTGCAGGTTAGCGTACCTTTGACATGGCTCACACCTCCGAACCAACTCGATCGCATCTTTTCTCATGGTGGGCCAGTAGTAACCCTGCCGTAAAATTTTGTAGGTCAAGGATTTACCCCCCAAGTGATTTTCGCAGATCCCTTCATGCACTTCTCTGATAGCGTAGTCCGCGTCAGTCGGTCCCAAGCACCTGAGCAAGGAAAGGGAGAATGACCTTTTGTAGAGTCGGCCATCCATTATCACATATTGGGAGGCCACCCATCGGAGTCGCTTGGCTTTCGTGGGGTCTTCAGGGCTGGTTCTGTCAGTCAGATACCGAACGATCGGATCCATCCAGCTTGGTTCGGCTGCTAGTTGCAGCACCTCCTCGGCCCTGTCGATGCTCGACTGCTCAAGACTCTCCACTAATGTCCGACCCAAGGCGTCGTAAGCTGATGTCGCAAGCCTGGAGAGTGCATCGGCCCGAGCATTCTCCGACCTGAGAATGTGGGAGATCTCGAAATACTTGAGGTGTGTCACGAGATCTCTCACCTTTTAAAGATATTTTGCCATGATCGGGTCTCACGCCTCAAAGTCACCTTTAACTTGCCCCACGATCAGTTGGGAGTCGGAAAAGACTCTGAGGCTGTCGATCCCGAGCTCCTTCACTACTCTCAAGCCAGCGAGGAGTGCCTCATACTCGGCTTAATTATTGGAGGCTTTGAAGTCGAACCGGAGGACATACTCGGTAACCACTCCCTCCGAGTTGGTGAGCAGGAACCCGACCCCGCTCCCTCGAGCATTGGAAGCTCCGTCGATGTGCAACACCCAGGTAGACCCGGGGTCAGGTTCGGAGATTGCAACTTCTCCGGGGCTCCCGCCCCCCGATCCTTGGTCGGTCGTCGGGCACTTCGCAATAAAGTCGGCCAGGACCTGGACTTTCAAGACAGGTCATGGTCGGTACTGAATGTCGAACTCACTGAGCTTCATTGCCCATTTCGTCAGTCGTCCTGATGTGTCGGGGCGACGTAATATCGTCCTCAGGGGCTGGTCGGTGAGGACCACGATAGCGTGCGCTTGAAAATACAGACGAAGTCGTTATGCAGACACGATCAGGGCAAATATCATCTTCTCCGTCTTTGAGTATCGAACTTCAGCTTCGTGGAGCACTTTACTGGTGTAGTATATGGGTTGGTGAATTCGGCTCTCGTTCTCCCGGACGAGCACTAAGCTAACCACCTCTGGGGAGGTTGCCAAACAGAGGTACAGTATTTCTCCAACTTCCGGCTTTACAAGCAATGGCGGAGAGGCCAGGTACCTTTTCAGATCCTCGAAGGCCTACCGGCACTCATCCGATCAAGAGAAGTCCTTCACCTGTCTCAGGGTCTTGAAGAACGGAAGGCATCTCTCTGTCGATCGAGAGATGAATCGGCTGCGCGTGATGATCCTTCCGTTAAGCTGCTGTACCTCCCTTTTGGTGCCCGGGTGCCGCATGTCGATGATTGCCTTTATCTTCTCATATTTAGCCTCAATTCCTCACTGAGAAACAAGAAACCCGAGGAACTTCTCCGAAGTCACCCCGAAGGCGCATTTAGTCGGATTTAACTTCATCCGATGTCATCGAAAAGTGCGAAAAGTTTCTTCGAGGTCTTGGACATGATCTGAGGCCTGCGCACTTTTCACAAGCATGTCGTCCACGTACACCTCCATGTTGCGCCCGATTTGGCCTTTGAAGACCTTATTGACGAGTCGCTGGTAGGTGCCCCGATATTTTTCAGTCCGAAGGGCATTACCCTGTAGCAGTAAAGGCCCTTGGCGGTCACAAAGGCCGTGTGCTCCTCGTCTTCGGGCACCATCCGAATCTGATTATATCCGGCAAAGGTGTCCATGAAGCTGAGCAGTCGATGGTCGGACGTCGCGTTTACCAGCTGGTCGATTTTCGAAAGTGAAAAGCTGTCCTTCGGGCAGGCATGATTTAGGTCGGTATAGTCGATGCAGATCCTCCACCTTCCGTTGGCTTTTTTCACCATGACAACATTGGCGAGCCAATCGGGTTACGTAGTTTCTCTGATGAAGCCCACCTCGAGTAGCTTGTCTACTTCCTCGTCGATGGCCTTCTGTCTTTCAGGAGCGAAAAACCGCTTCTTCTACCTCACCGGCCTCATTTCAGGGTTGATATTGAGTCGGTGAGTCATCATCTCCGGGGGGATGCCGGACATATCCGCTGCCGACCAAGCGAATACGTCGGTATTGGCCTTCAGCAGCTCTACTAGCTGCCGTTGCTCAGGGTCGGATAACTGAGATCCGACCCAGACCACTCGTTCGGAATTTCCCGCTATCGGGATGGAAACCAGCTGTTCGGCCGGTTCGCCCCGTTCTTCCTCCCCCCGTTGGTCCAACTTGTCGGCCGTCAGGGAATCCTTTGTTTTATTACTTCGAGCAGAGATTTGGAAGCATCGTCGAGCGAGCTATTGATCCCCGCACATCTCTCCGACTCTATTTTTGGTCGGAAACCGAACCAGCAGGTGGTAAGTCGAGACTATAGCTTTGAGGGCGTTTAGCCTGGGTCTTCCAAGTATGGCGTTGTAGGCCGAAGGTACTCGGACAACTGCAAAGGTCAGGTGGATGGTGCTTTGTCATGGTTCGGTTCCGACCGTCACGAGAAGAGTAACTTCTTCTTCCACCGCGATGGCTTCCCGGCAAAACCCACCAGGGGCGTGGAGACTCTTTCGAGCCGATCAGCCGACAGTCACATTCGAAAAAAGATCGAGTAAAACAAAACATTAGTCGAACTTCCATTATCAACAAAAATCCTTCTTACATTATAATTTGCTGTTGTTGCCGAAACAACAACAGCGTCGTCATGGAGAGTTTGGATTCCCCGAGCATCCTCATCTGTAAAAGTAATTACATTATGTTGGCGTAGCTTCTTCGTCGGCTCTCCTCCATCAGTCGTCCCCGGGTCCAGTCATTTGGAGATCATGTTGATGACCCCGACCGTGGCCTGATTGTTCGCTACCTCTTCAGTCGGTTGGGGTCGTCGGTCGGGGATGGGTCGAGTCGACGGTTTCCTTCAAAATTTTCTGAGATACCCCCGGCATATGAGGGCCTCAATCTCATCCTTGAGTTGGATGCACTGCTTGGTGTTTTGGCCGTGGCCCCGATGAAATCGACAGTACTTTCGTCGGTCGAGGCCTTTTGCCTTCAAAGGCGGAGGCCGTCGCAAATATTCTTTCCCTTCGATCTCCATCAAAATCTGCGCATGAGGAGCAGAGAGGGGAGTGTAGGAGTCATACCTGAGACGCATCGGCCTTGGACTTCACCGTCGAGGCGATCTCGGGCTCCGTCGCTGGGGTGAGACCTGTTTGTCGGTCGGAGGCCTGCTAGGCTCGACAGGGGCCTGACCTTTCCTTCGCTTCTCCTTCGGGCCCTTGGCCTCAGTCAAGCGCCGGTCGGAAGCTCCTTCGTCTGCGCGCATGTATTTATACGCATGCTCCAGTAGTTCGGCGTATGTCCGGGGGAGGGTCTTGTCCAAGGAGTATGTAAATCGGAACCCCCTTAGCCCCCTCTTCATGGCTGAGATAGCCATGTCTTCATTGAGGTCCCGAACCTCGAGCATGGCCGTATTGAATCGCGTCACGAAGTGTCGGAGCGTCTCGTTTTCCCCTTGCTTGAGGGAAAAAAGACTGTCCAAGGTTCTTGGGGGCTTCCGGCTGGTGCTGAAATGGGCCACGAAAGTATGCTCGAGCTGTCCGAAGGAGTGGATGCTTCCTGAGCGAAGGTCGGAGTACCAGGCTCTGGCGGCCTTACGAAGTGTGGCGGGGAAGCCGATACAGAGAAGGGCATCGGTTGCCCCTTGGATCGTCATGAGAGCCTTATAGCTCTCCAGATGGTCAATTGGGTCGGTGGAGCCGTCATAGGGCTCCACATGAGGCATCTTGAACCGACTAGGGATCGACTCGTCGAGGATGAGTCGGGAGAGAGGTTGGGCGGTCTGGAAGTCGACGTCGTTCGAAGACTTTTGCCCGTCCACCTGAATCTGGACGAGCCGACGGTCGATTTCTTCGAACCTGCGTTCGTAGTCGTCAGTCCGTCGGTGCTGGGAGACCCCGGGGGTGGAGTCTCCCAACGAATCTGAGAGAGAGGCAGATGGTGTTCGCGGCCGCTTCTCCTTCCTCGCTCGTTCCAGTTGGGAAGGAGACGGTCGTCGGGACCGATGGGTGTCATGCCGTGGCCGCCTTTCCTCCTCTCGGTGGGAGTGCTGTGACAGCTGCTCTAGAGGAGGAGACGGAGACCGATGCGGGCGTCGGCGGCTGCTCCTGGAGGGCATCGGGTGTGCCATCGGTTGCTCCGCCGGCGAGTGCGGCAACCGGGTTGGTTGTTGTTGAAGGCTGTTGACTGCATCCGTCAGCACAGTCATCTGCCGTACAATCACCGTAATTTGTGCCTCCATGGTCACCACAGGATGCGGAGAGCTAGGCTCCGCCATGGAGGGTGGAGGAGAGGTCTCTTCCCGACGGGAAGAGTGCCTCGCCGATCCGGTGGCTCTCGATTGCTGAGCCCGGATTCTTGTCATTCCGAAAGAATTTTTCCAAGCTATCCGGCAGGTCGGACCAGCACACGACGGTCTCCCCCTTCCTGGCGCGCCAAAACCTATTGCGGCCAATCCCCTCGTCGCCTAGTCGCCGGGAACGAGCACCTGCAAGGGAGGTCCACACTGACCGGAGATGCCTCCGGCGGGGACCCTCCGACGGTCAAATCAGAGAGGAGACTAAGCAACAGTAGAAAGGAATCAGGGGAGCTCAACGAGAGAGAGAGAACTAGAGAGAGGGAGTTCAGGGGCTTCGAAAGAACCTCCTCGCAGCACTGTTGCCTTCTCCGTTTTATAGTAGGGCACGGCGCGGTGTCGCCATTAATGGTGCAGACAATTGGGGAAGTTGTCAAATCGTCGGAGGCTGTCAGAGTCGCCGCGGACTGTCAGATCGCCGTGGATTATCAAATCGCTGGGATTAATCTATGTCCTTGACAGAACAATGTCCCAGGACGGCTATGCCGCATGTCTTTGTCAGAACGGCGGCCCTCAGCAGTCGTACGACGTTTGAGGAAGCCGACCGACTGGAATGTCGGGTGAAGACCCAGGGACCCCCCTCCAACGATTAGTCTAATGTGTTGCGAAAGTCGGAGATCGGACTCCACCGTTCAGTCAGTCGGGGACAGAAAGGATCTGCCCGATCGACATACCTTCGATCGGACAGCGTCGACAGTCGTCAGTCGGTAGAGTCGGACGCCGATCAGACGGGCCAGATGGTGAGTCGGCGTAGAATCGAATGCCGATCAGATGGGCCCGACGGTGAATCGGCGTGAGAGAGACCGGTTGGTATATCCCAACAACTAGGATATCTAAAAGCTGAAATCAAGTGATATTGCAGCAGTACATACCATCCTAGCCAGTGACCGGTAAACACCCATACCTGTATTTTTTGAATCCCTGAGAATTTATTTTACAGATAATTTTCATGAGAAAAGTGTTTCACAAGAAAAATATAAATGCTTCCAGGATTCCACCTCGGATGCAAACCAAGACCCACAACAATCGTATGGACCAGAATATTAAGACTCACGTACAAAGCATTGACCTGTCGCCACGAAATACAAGCTTAAACCGTGTTACTTTAAAAAGACAATTTTTCTCTGATGAAGAAAAGATGTGGTTCAGTTTACCGTATGGCATTCAAAATCGTCTTTCCTTGCCTTCAGGTTACTACAAAATACAAGAATCCATCACCACAAACAAAATAATGGACAGAATACCTCAATATGTTCTGCTTGAAATGCTTAAAAGACAAGGAATACATGCCACAAAGAATGTTCCTTGGGCCACGTCAAAAGAGATATGTAAGCAGAATAAAGGAAAATTTTTCTATTCTCATGCCTCACAAACAGAGATTTAAAGGGGGAAAAAAATGATAATAACAAAGAATACAGACGTTCTCCTAACACACAACCAAACAATCTTCGCAGGTTTAGAGCACACAAAAGATCTCATTGCTGAATGGATAATCCAGCATTAAGGCAGACATAAGAAGCTTTCTCAGTAACATACTACTGATTAAAATGCACTCCAATTATTAGTTCCAGTTCTTGGGCTATGACTTTCTGAAGTCTTGAATGGTCCGGAACCGAAGGGGTCAGCATCATCAAAAGAGAAACCCCTGCTGAAGTCAGTGGTGCTACGAATGGAGTCGAACCTTGCATAGGTCTGATGCTGTGGATGGTCAGTCGTACTATGCATAGAATCAAACCTTGCAAGGGTCTCATTCTGTGGAACACCACTGTCATGATAGTCCGTGGTGCTACGAATGGAATCAAACCTTGCAAAAATCTGATTGTGTGTAACACCAGTTTCTTGCATTCTGAAGGAATCAAAATGGGCAAAACTGTCAAAAGAGTTGTCATCTGGCCCTTCATTAAACCTTGGTGAGAAGCTAGAGCTGAACAGAGGTGTGCTTGGAGCTGAATCAAATAATGGGTTTTTCTTCTCTTTTCCAAACACGCTAGCTGCACTTGGAGAGTCTGTCCTGATTGGATATAGACCAAAGTCATCAGATCCAAAGAGGTTGTGTCTGCTCTTCTCGTTATCACTCTCCTGAACACGTGAGATTGCAACATCAGAAACTAAACAAAGCCATCATGTGCACATTGCATTAAGAGATGGCCTGATAGAGAATAGTTTACTGGAACAATAAATTGATTTACCTTCGAATCAAAGTTCCATATCGAATCACCATCATCACCATGATCAAAAGTTGGACCCCATGAAGGCTCATCACCAAACTTGTGCCCCGACATAGAGGATTCAGCACCACCATGATCACTGCAGTACATAGAAAGTCAGATTCTCTAGATCTAGCCATCATATGAAATCACAAGAACTGTAAAAGACGGAATGGAAACAAAAAAAATGTACATTATTGCTTTTGAAAATATGACATAATGGTAGTGTACTGTTTATTGCCCAACAAATATACAGGTTAACCACGGTGAAGGCATATTTTCAGTCCTATATTATGCCATACCGCATGTCACCAAAGTTGTAGGCATAAAAAAGGGTAAAGCCACTACAAAAATATAAAAGGAATCTGGACTCATGCACATCGGACTTGCATGACCTTCCATGAAAGCATCACAGGTCAGCATGGCCCTTAATGAGATGGTTCTAAGCAAACAAGGGTAATGACAAGTTTGCAATGCACATATAAGTGGTTGCATGTGAAATAGTCCAACTAGCATCATTCCTACTGGTTCTAAGCAAACCAGGCTAATTATTTTTATGAGAGAAGAAACTTATTTGCTCATGATTTCTTTCTTTATTATTACTTATTCAAATGTTTTCTTACATATTATCAGGGCTGCCAACAGGATGGCCTTGGGGCCGGGCCTGAAATATCTACTTAGACTCTTAGATGGCCCAGGCCAAGACTGAGCCTGATTTCAAAAACAGAACCTGACCTCTGCAAACCCTGGTTCAAAGTCCTAGCTTGAGCTCATCCCACATCCAAACCTGCCTGGACTTCCGAAACTACCAAGAGGGACATCAGAAAATATAGGCACCCATATGGGTGTCTATGCATGCCCTACTTTGGTACCACAGCCTCAATGAAGAATTAGCACAGCTAAAAGAAAGCAGTAGGGAATCAAAAAATACCTATTACTTTCTCTAGCACGGGCTGAGATATCATGTACTCCAGATTGTGTCAGATGATTTTCTTCAGAGGGATTGTCCACAGCATTTCTTCCAGGACTGCCAGGGGAGCTTTTTTCTGATCCATCTTCACTACGGGCATCAGTCAATTCACTCTCAGCCATCTGCTCCGGAGGGGACCGAGGGGTAGAAGGCTTCTCAATTTTGTTATCAACATCGGATGATGATACAACTGCAGATGCCTCATCCTTGGAGATTTTATCTTTGTGAACCGTTGGAGGCTTGGGTTTTGCAGGGGCAACAACATTTTCCACTTCCACAGTAAGCTCCTTTATAAGTGTAAACCCTGAAAGAAAAATAGGATGTGCAATAAGATTCACCAATAGGAACTTATAACTATCGATCACAGAAATGATAAGTATTATTAAACAATGTTATGAGTTATATACATTTGATTTAAAAACAAAAGGAAATAGGGTCAACAGGGATGCAAGCATTGGACGATAAAAGAAAAATGACCTGCTAGTAAATAAAAATTTCTGGTGAAAAGCCATGCCAATAATGTAAATTTGCATGGCCTTTCACCAGTAGGTGATCTAATAAAGCTTGGACAAAGGAATTTCGCAAGTTCTCCGGAAAAGGATACCACTTTTGATAGGAAACAGACATTTGTCAAGATTTCGAAAAATTCTTGAATTGAAAGGAAGATGTTATTTTCCTTCCTTCAAGAGTCCATTCACCACTTGGTTCCCCAGCCTATGTGGCAATCAGAGATTGGTTCCACATACAGTGTAGGTGGGGTCATGTCAGGGCTGGGCCAATCTTCGGGTGTCATATTGGAGCGGGGAAAAGACTGGCAACGAATGGATTTGTTTGATCAAAAAAGGCAACAAAATAAAGTCTCGACTATATAAATTATTTAGAGAAGCAAATGCCAAATGCATCACCAGGCAAACAACATGTCAGTCTATGGAAACTCTATGTATTATATATGCACCATAACCATCACATAAATTATTAGAGTAACATAATGTGAAAGAGACTGTTTTTATACATCGGCATCAAAAAGCATATAACTAATCAACCTTAGACAAGTAAAAAAATGAAAAAGTTACCACCACCAAAAGGTTAAGCATTGGCAAAACAAAGAGAAATAACAGGATTTAAATATCCTTGCTGCGTCCAACATTTGGAAAGAAACCTCAGACGTTGGACAAAGGAACCACCATGCTGGTAGTCATTTATTATTCTTAGACAGAGACCTATAAAACAGAAAAGATTTGAACCCTTCAGTGTGCTCACTATACGGAGATTTATAAACTTCTTTGTAGACTGCAAATTTATCAACACAACAAACAGGCCAAAGAATGGACTGAGGAAAATAGATGAAACAAAGGAAAAGCTGATGAATGAATCAAAGGAAAAGCTCATGGAAGGCTTTAGAGACAATCAACCAATTAAAGACAACAAGGATTGTTTATATGATAAATGCAAGGCCTTATATGTATGTGTTTGGGATATAGCAAAAAAGCAGCAGTATATTAGCCCTTTGTCTTTTGTATAGAATTTCTAGTTGCAATTATGCAGAAATCAAGGGAAAATTAACAGATTTTCCCCCTCATGTTTTACCTACCTTTTCCTCTTCTCTCTTCCCTCTAACTCTAGAACTTACATGGTATCAGAGCTCAGGTTGTTGAACATCATGACCTATGAGTTCAAATCCCCTCTGTGAGTTATTTAATTAACCAAGTTGTCTCGTACTGTGTCTTTCCTTGTTTGTCCCTCCCTGGGCATGAGGGGGAGATGTTAAGCCATATACATTGTTGACCAATTCTTTACCAGCTTAAAATTTTGAGGACAAGTGGTTCGTTAACATGATAATATAGCCACATTCTGATCCTAGGACTTGTGAGTTATGGACCCACCATCTTCTTCTGTTTAATCAAAAGTTGAATCAACCTATTTCAAGAAAATGCGTTGGATTTACTTGGAGAGAGAGAATGTTGCAAATGAAACCAGTAGATACTCCTTTAGATCCTAATATTAAGTGGTGGCTAATCAACAGATCAAAGGAAGATACTTTCTGATGCAAGTAGATATTGGCAGTTGGTTGGCGAACTGAAATCTCTTACAATCACCAGACCACGTATCTTCTCTGTTGCAAATGTGTTCAGTCAATGCATGGAGGCTCCTTGTGTACCTCACTAGGATGTTGAGATGCATATTGTAAAATATTTCAAAGGAGCTCCAGGTTCAGGGTTAGTATATAGGTCTCATGGCAACCTGCAGGTTGAAGAATATACTAATGCTGGTTGCACTGGTTCTCCATCAAAGAGGGATAAATGTAGGATACCATACTTCCTAGAAGGTAACCTTGTCACATGGAGCAAGAATCAAATTGTGGTTGCTTATTTGAGTGCTGATTCAAAATACAAGAACATGGTGCACACCATTTGAGAGTTAGCATAGTTAAGATATATCTTCTTCAATATAATGGCTTTAATGTCATTAAACCTTTAAAGCTCTTCTCTGACAAAGAAGCTGCAAGCAATGTTGCCCCCAATCCCGTCTTTTCATGAGCATACCAAGCACGTCAGCCCTTTTGTTTGTGAAGAAGGAAACATGTGGCCTTATTTCTACTCCTTACATGCGATCTGAATACCAGCTTGCTGATTTGTTTTCTAAGTCCTTGACTCAAAACTGGGTTCAGTCTATTCATTCCAACTTCTTGCTTGGCTTATATGATATATATTCGCCTCCTTGATAAGCATTGGATGTATTGGTTCAGAATATACCCAAATAATTAATCTTTCATATTTCTAGAGGATTTTTTATCATCATTATATGTGGAAGGTAAAATTACAGTTTTTCAATCTCACATTTTCTCCTACATCTTTCTCTTCTCTCTCCAACCCTAGACTTTACACAAGGAATCTCAATTAGTAAATGAAAGATAAGATAATATTTTGGGATCAGTAAATGTGTGGATAAATACATGCATATGTTTATTGAGTTTAGCCTAGCAGGCAGTAGCAAAAGAAGAGGGAAAACACTTGGGAAAGGTTTACTGAATGAAGTTACTTAGTTTCCAACAAAACCCAGAAGAGATACAGCAGTAAGCTGTCTGTTCGGTTAACCAAAAAAGACCCAAGCTTGAGATCGCTAAATTCAAATGTGAAAAATTTACATGCAAATACATCTGGAATGAGAAAACTATGGCATTATAATGCACATATTAAACTGAGAAGATATTATCATGATTCAATAAGAAGCCAGTGTTAGATTCAGTTGGCTCACTTAACAAAAAATCATAGCAGATACAGCTAGTATTGTCGTCCTGTCATGTTATCTTCTGATTAGCATTTCCATGCCTGCCACTAATGCTAAAATTTTAGCCGACATCACAATACACTGGATTCATTATTCTAGGATGATCGACATACAAATATGATGGTCCCATCCTGTCATACCTGGGTTCTTTTGTCTGCACCAAAATATCCACCTCAACACGACACAACATGACACATGCATGGGATACAGGTCCAACACATCAGTTTAGTTTTCAAAGCCATCGCTCCAGCAACAGAGGTCTAGTGCAGATTCAGAAGGGGAAAGGGGGACTAGGATGAGCAGGGCCGGAGGTGTGTCGTTTTGTGTGCTATGTCTCGCAGATTTTCGAGGCATCATCAGAAGGACAGCGGACAGATCTAGGGCAGCAGCGTAAAAGAAAAGGATAGAGAAGGTGTCGGGAAAAGAAGAAAGCTGAGGGGGTTTTATTAGGGATTAGCGCATGCATCATATATGCGCTTTTAAAGGAAAAGATTAATTCATAGTCCTTGAATGAATTGGTATATATATTCAGCCCCTATTGACTAAGTTTTTTATTTTTAGACCTTAGTGATAATTTCATTTTGCACCCTGTTTGTGCATAAAAGTATATGAAACAATAATGAAAAAGGTTGCTTGTGTGGAAACAAAGGCTTGATTATGTACAAAGATTAAGTGTTAGCTGCTAACTGTACAAGGGTAAATTGTAAATTACCATAACCATAGCCATCTAGCCTTTTTCCAACTATTTGGGGTAAACTGTATATTGACAATAATCAAGAATTTAGGTCCCAACAAGACGTCCCGTGGGACGTTGAAGGGGTGGTACCATCTCCTGTGTCGGGATAAGGCCGTCCCGCTAGCATCCCAGCATTCCGATCGGAACGTCTTGGGACATCCTCTATCCCAAGTGTTGGGACGGAACGGGACAGCGGCACATCCTGTTCTATAGAAAAACTGGGACAACCCCGTCCCACGGGATTTAAAATCTTCACAATAATATAAAATATACATATACCTATATCCAACTTTTGGATCCTTTGAAGCCAGGTCCCCAAATCCCAAAATTTGAGTATAAGTCTAACTCCTAGACACACTACCGGACAACCATAACCGGACCCATGTAAGAAAGATCCCATCTCAAAAAGTTGTAATTAGTTTCCAGACATCTTAAAACATGAGGTAGAAGGTTAAATAACATTATACACATCTTAGGGGGGGAAAAGACAATGCCTTTCAGAATCTGTTAGTATGTGAATTATATTTTCAAAATTTTATGACTTATTCAGGTCTCATGAAAAAAACTAATATGTTTGTTAATATATGAAGTGCCCCAAAGCATACCATCATCTTCTAGTTTGTCCCAGTCTTCATCCCAATCAGCAGCCTCTTCTTGTATGCCAGGTTGCCAACCTTAAAGAAAAAAGAAAAGGAAAATAAACAAAAAGAAACCAGGTAAGGTATATATTATATGTGGCTAAAAAGTAAAAATATCTGATGAGATATTAGTCAAGGTACATTCAAATGTAAACAATAAATGATGAAAACAAGCCAAAACAAGCAAGATACAGAATGCATGTTGATATGTTAAGTAATAACCAGTCTTGTGAACTGAGAATGAATAGGTGTGGACACTGAATAGTTATAGCATATTGATACGGAGAAGTCCCAGCTGAAACACACAGGCCCTTTACTCATCCATTATATTTTACACAAGAAGAAATATCAAATAAAAATACTACCAAAAAAATGGGACAGCATAAAGTATGGTTACCAAAAGGAAGCTCAACCAGCGAAGTTGGTTTGGCACGTAATCCAAATCGTTTGCATTGTTCGTTCAAAGCTTTCACAAGCCGCTCAAGATCAGATTGTATCTGATCAGTTCGAACCTGGAGAGGCAATAGAGAAGTTGAGTCACACTGCCTAATTAAGGGAACAACAAAAACAGCACAACCACATTCTACCTGAAGCACACTGTCAGCACTTCCATCTTGTCCCATTTTGACTATTGCATTATACAATTCCAGTTTTCTTTCCTACAAATGAAACAGGATATACTCGAACTAACAGACCACGAGAAAATGCTCCAGAAAGCAGTATAAAAAAAATTAGGACTTTGAATTGATTGCTCTTTCAAGACCTTTTCTAGGTTAAGATGCAAACATACCTGAATATCACGAAAACTAGCCTCCTCAATTGTAAGTTTTGACGCCACATCTCCAACTTGCTTGCACTTTTGTTCATACTTCTTTGCCAAAGATTCAAACTGAAAAAATTCATGTGGCAGCATTTTTTTTGTGATTAGGGTAGGGTTAAAAATGATATTTACAATTATTGCTGTAAATAGTTCATATGTAAACATAAAAAACATAATTTTTGTATCCATAACACCATTAAAAAACAAAAGACATTTGAGAGATAACATGGCACTACCAAATGGTAGTAAATACTCAGTACAAAGACAATGCAAGGTTTACAAAGAATAACTCATCTAGTAAGCATCATATCAACAATTCTCACTGTCAATGTCTTCAAACTATATCAGCAGGTTGATGCACCCATAAAGGTGTATAATGTTTGCACCCAAGTATATTTCGAGAGGTAACATGCCCAAATTGTACTAAAAGATGGAAAATAATCCTAAACCTCTTATTCTCAAAAGAAAGCTAAATTAGAGTACTGAAACCCAGTCACCTTGAACCTTTAATATCATAAATAGAATAAGCAAAAATGCTCTTAAGTTCAGGTTAGGTAAAGAGACATTTTTTTATATATATAGAATTAATGAAAGAAGTTTTCTAATACTGCAAATATAACAAAATAATGAAAGGCAATATTTTGTGATCCACATGATTAATGCAATACATAATGAACCATAGGTATTGAAAACATCATTTTGCACCCAAAATAATTGTTCTTATCTTTTCTCTTGATATAACTTAAAACCAATGTCAGACACCAGAAAAAACACTAAAGAAAACAACAACAAACAGCATATTATGCCACATTTCTAAAAACACTATAAAAAGCAGTTCCATATCAAAATTTTGAGAGCATGGTACCTCGCGTTTATCAGTAGAAGCCCTTTCAGTGATCTCATTTAGCCTGTTATCACACCTGCTTTTGTAAAGAACCTAATACACAAAACAATTAAGTATTACCATACAATGAAGGAAATGTTAAAATAGAAGGCAGATTATACTTATAGATCACTATAAAGCACATCAGATAATTTAGTAACATTTTAATTAAATATTTAGTTAACGCATGAAATTCTAATAGTATACCTAGGTGTGGCATTACTGATCTGAATCGTTAAACCGACTGACTCAGGGTGTGTGCACAAATATGCACATATAGCTACAGCCAACAACCAGAAAATTACTAGCTGATGATCGATAATATCATCTAGCAACATTAAATTAAGCAAGCCCACACCACAAAAGTTCACCAAATTTTAGCAACATGTTTTCCATTTTTTAAATGTGAAACATGCTTACATGCTCCAACTTCTACTTTTGCAGAGCTCCAAGCTTTTACATGCTCATACTAATAACCAATGTTGCATGGATACAGATACGAGTATCTGGTTCAGACACATATCCCAGTGTCTAACTCGGCAAGAGGGAAAAAGAGAGATCTATAAGGATACGTAGGATAACATATAAATTTAACTAAATTATAGATTAACTTTTAAATATTATCTGTTTACTATTAAAAGAAAATGTTAAAAAGACATTGTTTGTTAAGATCAAGGTCCACAAAACTGCTATTAGGAACCATACCAACTTGGCAGACAGCATGCATCTTGTATTGAGATAGGCTCTCAACACTTTTCTCACTCCCAGCCAAGGTACCGCCCAAAACCAAGTGGTACAGGTCAGTATTGGACAGTATGGGCGCTTCCGCTTGGTTCAGACTGGTTTAGCTCATATACCAAACTGAACCTCGTTACAGCACCACTACCTTACAACTACCTTACAAGTACGGTATGATATTGTCAGTACAAGATGATAAGGATCGGTACAGTGGGCATATGTTAAGATAAAGATTTACCGTATCAATTCATACCCGTGCAGACCTACCATACCATATTGTACTAGTACCGAATCAGTACATGGAATGGAGGATGTACTAACACTCGATATGCCAAACCAGGTACCATATCAGACATACCGACACTATAATAGGATGGTACCAGCAGTTGGGATTCGATATCGAGACGGTGAATCTTGGTTAGGATCTTTCCATATACATATTATTTATTCAAACTCTCTAATTAACTTAAAAGATATTAGCGTAAAAAAATTTTGAAGTTGTTTCAATACATATATCCTTAAACAAATCTTGAAAAAGAACAACTAATCACTCCCAATATCAAATTAGAAGATCAAACTCACTGTTGGAAATGTTCAACTTACTCATTGTTGGAAGAGTTAAACTCTCACCCACTCTTTAAAGTGACTACAAAAGACATTATTATAAGTATCCTAGCATCCGATACATATCCGACTCAAATGCATATCCGACATGGATTTTTGGAGCTGGACATGAGTCTCCAGGTAACACTGCTTACCATGCTTGCTGTCATGATGTACTTGACCACCATTCACTTGGCAATTTTAGTCACCTTAGGTTTATGCCCATTTGAATATATTTTGAATATATAAACTTGCATTTTTTGAAAAGATATGGAATTATTAAATGTTTTTGCTTCCTATCATTTCTTGGACCATATTTTTCCACTCCAGCACCTGAATACAAACCCCCTTCATGCAACTATACACCACTCTCAATCTAAACCATGGATGTCCAAAAATTTCAATCTACAATATCTATATTGATCGCCCCAATTTTAATTAACAAATAGATGGGTAATATAAAAATCATGTTGAACACCAATACTGATTGTTGATATAGTCTAGACAAGGGATATGTTATTAGCATCAAAAGTATGTCTATAATTATACGGAATATCTTTATAGTCATTATCTGAAAATACTAACAAAGAGAAGATGGAAGCAGATATAAAAATTGCCTACTTTTTCGAAACAGAACCAGTAAAATACAACCATTACAGTTAGATGGCCTCAGAAATTAGCATATAAACTAGATATTTACAAATGAAATAGCAATTTGAGTTCATTTAATAAAAGAAGCCAAAAAACAATATTCATTCACATCATTTAAGCATTAAGAAGAAGACACTTACAAGTTCTTGCATCTTGGCACGGTAAAACTCGATCTTCTCTTTAGAATCTAGTATCTCCTTTTCCAATTCTTGAACCTTTCATCCAAAAAGGTAGTGTATATCAAGTTCCATGGACAAGAATCCAATGAAAATAGGAAACTCAGCAAAGACAGGGACAGCGATAAAGCATGTGATCATATTGAAGAACTCAATTAAGTATTGATAAGCAGACAGCTGTTACTAGGAATCACTAATATGTAAAGCACAAATAATAATCGAATTTTAAATGGCCTCTACTGGAAATCTATTTAGAACTAGATCTGCAAAGTTCAGTAGCTTCATGATTTACAACATAAAATTCTAACTAATTTAGTTTAATTAACAAGATTCGTCGTACCAGTGTGTATCGCCCCATATAGGGCATTACCATACTATACCACTAATGAACTGGGACTCAGTATGAAGGCATACCGAGTCTTGGTATGCCAAACCAACCCAAATACCAGGCATACCAACACTATACAAACATGGTACCCATAGAAGGTATGATATAGAGATGTGAACCTTGATTTAATATCCATAAGATTTACAATATATCACATAAAACCATTAACTATTGGGAGATAGTTTGTCGATTTGAAGAGAAGGAAATTTGTGGGTGAGGAAGCTTTGCTAGGAGAATGGTTATTAAGATTGGGATCATAAGTATGATGAGCAGATCTTATAGGATGCATGGGGGAAAGGTGATGTGCACTCGTAGGTCCTTTAGAATAGTCTCCTCTGTTCAGGGACAGGTGTTTCAAAAATTTTGGAGAAATTTAAAATAAGGGCAGAGAGAAAGATTAAAAAGAGTTTGGTGGTGTGACCTTAGGCCATTAAAATTTATGTTTCCTAGACTTTTAACAGTTCCTCTGCAAAGGTGTTGTATGATTGAAAATTCTAAAAAGACAAGGAATCCAATGTTATGGTGTCTCAGTTTCAATCATATCTTAGGGGTAAAAGATTGACAAAATTGGATATTACATCCATCACAATTACCAACTTTGAAGTAAGACAAAGTTCAAGATGGGAGGACAATGACAACTTCTTGGAAACACATCACCTACCAGTGGCCTCTGATGCAGAGTATAGAAATCAAGCAAAAACAAGATCTGTTCAAAAATTTAAGAACATTCTTAGTTGTAACTTAACAAAAATTGTCACATGTTAGAACCTATAGAAATGCTTTGGCTTTCTCAACAGAACGCTTGTGATCTGACAAGGTGGATATATGATCATGCATATATGCAGTGCAGAATATCTGTGGTATGACAAAGAGTTAAGGATGGTTTATGTATCATTTGTTGAATGTTAGTCGCAACTCCCATTATTGTTAGTTGTTAGGAGTCAGGCCCTGATTAATATAGACAGATAGAAAAATAACATAGTGTCCCTTTGGTCCTTGCTGTACAGTTTCTCTTGGGTATTCGCTGGTCCATTTAGGAGGAATCGGAACTAGGGGTTAGACAGTTTTAGGAAAAACGAAAGAGAGTGCATCCAATCCAACATAGAGCAAAAAATTCCATTCTTGCTTTAGAAAATAATGTGGCATAATTCGCACTGCTAGGCAAGGTAAAAACAAAATGACGGTGAACACAATATGACACAACTAGCCACAGGTTTATGCACTAAGCAATAATAAACTACCAGAAGCAATACACTAATGAATCCACAAACAAGAAGAAATATTAAATCTAGGAATTTTTGCCAAAAACAAAGAGTTCACAAACAACAAAGGAAAAGAAAATGGCAATGACGTTAGATATAAATTAACATTTTCCCTACAAATCAAAATTAAAAAATTGAAAAAAAAAGTAGCACAGAAGGAGATATCCACGAGAAAGATCCACTAGGTTTTGAGATTAAGAAGCCAAGTGATAGATAGCAATGACCATCCTTCATAGAAATCATAGTATAAAAGCTAGGTCTTGATCATCAAACAGTCGACCAAGTCATCAACAAAGAATATGGAGATAATGCAATGGTGAAAAAATGGACAAGAGATCAGAAGAGCACTTTCAACCAAAAAAAAAAACGGTGGAGAAAAGATACCTTTTTGTCTGCATCTGTAGCCTCCTGGAACTTTGAGTTCAGTGCACTCTGCTCCTCATTGCTTAGTTGGTCAACCAGATGCTTCTCCAATACTGGGACCCTTGATTTCTGTTCTGTTGGCTGCGCCGTGACATCAGTCTGAGAAGGGGTCAGAGTTTGCACAGGTTGCTTCACTGAAGTCATATGTATTACAGGCTGTGATGCAGGGAACCCTTGAGGTGATAATCCTGAGCCATGGATTTTTCAAAACCCACATCACAAAATATTGCAATTATATGACAAAAGAAAGGAACAACAAACTGGAACTATAGAAGTTGCAGAAAACAGAACAATGGACTCATAAATTGTGTTCAAGAAATACCAGGCCTCGGCTGCCAGACTGGACCACCATATGCAGTTGAAGGTTGACCAGTAGTAAGGGAAAATGCCTCATCAGACCTAAGGCCATCTGGAAGCACAGCTGGAAGACTGCGCCCTTCTCGGTATCTCTCCATTAAATATAAGGCTGTACAGAACTCCCTCAGCGAAAGCATGCTATCATTATCCTGGTCAGATAAATCCCACACCTGCTTTAAGACCTCTGGAAAATGCAGAACAAAAACAGCATTACCAAAAGGTGCAAATAAAATACAACAATAATGGCCTTAAGCAATCTATTTCTTTTAGATGTAAAATGCAGGAAAAAAAATAGAGATATACTGCAACCAACATGATAATTAGATTAAGTACTGCAAGTTTAAAAAGGCAGGAAAAGGCAACAAAGAAAAGACCAAAGGAACTTGAAGGAATACTAGCATTTAATTTCCCAATTTTATGAACACATTAATGTATCCAAGTCAAGACCCTTTTTTTAAATATTTCTAAAAGAAATAAAAGTTGCACATCACATTATTTAATTGCACTAAATTATCTAGGAAAAACAAATATCCAAAGCAACATTTAGCAGTTGAAAAATATCCACCTCTAGGTAGTTTCCAACTCAGGAACAGATTGCGTGCCTCTTGACCAGTGATTTTCCCATCTCTATCCTTGTCTACCTGCACAAATATTCCACTGTATCTTTGAACATCAGATTGCGAAATTTTTGGCCATGGTATCTGGGACTGACTGGAAGCAGGACCAACAGCTCCAACTGGAATATTAGGGACGGTTAATGCTGAAGTGCTCTGTATCGCACCTAGTTGGTTTTGCTTGACCAGTGACTGAGTCCGTTGCAACTGATTACCACCAAGAGGAAGTGATGGTGTGTTTTGCAATGAATCCACTTGCCCTGGCTTAATGGAACCTTGAGACCCAGAAATAGCTGTGCCAACACTGGACGAGCTCGATACATTAGTTGTAGCGAAGGTTGGTGACTTGTCTTGCTTTGCCAGGGGGGTGGCAGAAAATATATCTCCTCCAAAAGATGAATCAGAAGAAAAGCCATTTCCAGATACAATTGAAGTTTTTGAATCCACAGCAACTGGTTGGAAAGATAATGAGGCAGAAGTAGGTGATTTCGGTGGAACTGCCGATGCAGGTGCAGAAGGTGTTTGTGGTCTAGGAGTTATTGCAGGAGCTGGTCCCCACTGTCGTGTCCCAAAACCATCTTGGTTTGCTGAGGGAGTAGCACCTCTTATAGTACCCTGTGAAGTTCCCCCTACTGAAGCCCCACTTGTCCTACTACCAAGCCAATCAGCTGGTAGATTTGGAGTATTTGAACTTGGAAGATGAGGACCTACCATGCTACCAGCCCCAGGTGGTCGTTGACCAACTCCTTGCAGTGGAAGTGAAGCAGCAGCAGATGTGGCTGAAGGTGGCCCGATAAAATGGTTGCCTGCTGGAAAGAATTGCTGGTTAACAGCTGTATTTGGAAGTGCCTGTTGTCCGGTAATGCCAGGATTTTGAGTTGCACTCGTAACACCGATCTGAGTGGAAGGTGTAGGTGTGGGAAGAGAGTTCATCTGAGCCGTAGGAATGGATGGGAGATTTATCTGTGGTGCAGGAATTTTAGCAGCAGCTGGACCAAATAAGGCAGCCCTGACTAGATCTGGAGTTAGCTCTCGGCCACTCTGTGCCACTGTCACAAGTCTCAGGTAATTGTAGAATTCTTGGCGCCCAAGGTAACCAGTATGCTTCTGATCAGCATGATTCCAAATCTGCAAAAGACCAGAATGATATGGGCAAGAACAAAACCAGTAAATAATATGTCAAGACTCCACTCATGCGCAATGACAGAGAAAGTCATCTTGATACACATAAAAATGGAACTTTTCTTGGAAGTTGACAGTGAACCTAAGCTCAATGTACATACATTTCACCCTGAGAAAAAAGCCAGGCCCACATAACAAGAAAACTAATTTTACTAAAACTTAAAATCATATTGTATATAAGTAGATCATTAAAAAAAACACATACCATAGGATTCCACAGCAAAAAAAAAAAAAAAAAATTATGATGGTCAAGGTTCTAGGACTAGCAATACACGCATGCCATCATCGGATACATCATGCCGTCGATATACACAAAGATATGCATTTTCCTTCCAGCACGCATTTGTTTTAAACAACAGATCTGGACATAAACTATATACCGAAACATATGGAATACCTTCTTGCTCCTGCAAATTTATGACATGCAGCCAATGTAGAGATGCTGGAGATTCTTGGTGTAGGCTGGGAAGATTAGATGATTCTCATCAAAGACCAAAAATGGATTTTCATCAGATATAGGCTAACCTGATAATCACAGATGCCAGCAATTCTCTCATGTAAGCCAGATGAAACTAATTCGGACTTCTGCAGATCTGATATTCTTTGCATGAACATCAGCAGTTATGGAAAATTAAGAAAACAAAAGCGAAGGGTCATAGTGGTTTAAAGATCTGTTGATATCTATCTTCAGTCTGGTTTGTCCTGTGGAAAGCAGAGAATAACAGCTGAAACCAACATATTAGAAGATGACAGAGGGCTAAAGAAGAAAGAAGGGGAATCTCGAAGAAGTGTTCAGTAGAGAAAGAGGAGAAAGGGTGGAGAAGGTCAGAGTCCCTTTCTTTATTATATCTTTCAGAACCGTGAGCTGGGACTGCATCATTCAAACAAAATTATCCATCCCCCTCCCAACCCCAGCCAACTTATCTTACTAAATATAGAGACCTCAAAGGACTAAAACTGCTTCCTACGCAAGAAAATAAATAAGTAGTAAGATTCTAAAAGATTTTAAATTACAAAAATTACAAAATAGAAAATAAATTTACTAAATAAAGATGGGGTAGACCTCAGATTAACCTAATCAAAGCCAAAACAAATCGTAACCATGAGGAACTCCCTAGTAGGTTTATGAGGGCACATGGTATCTTCCAGTCCCCTTATTGGCTAAAATTGTATTTCTGACCAACAAGTGCTGAACAAAGACAGGTGATTGGCTGGCCTAACCATTTGCTCATTTTGATCACACCATGTCCTTAATGCATTGCTATAACTCCCATACCTGTGGATTCCAGATGCATAGAGATCAAGTAGAAATTGAAACACCAAGGATATGATCAAACCATCAGACAAAGTTCATTTTTTTGCTTTAAAGTACGCTATTTCCAAAGAAATGTCACCAACATAACTCTAGTTTTTAAATTAAGAAGAACCATACAAGTTTGCCAGCAAACAACCAATTTCACATATATAGCACCATAATTCCCATGCATGTTATATTAACATGCATGAATGCCAGCTTAATAGTATTCATGAAAAAGAAAGGAAAAAAAAAAAAAAGACCTTGAAAAATGGTATGACACCAGGTACTGACACACACACAGAGTTTACCTCCAGTTTTTGTAAAACCAGTATGGTACAAGATACCGACACATGATACAAGAGTACATTCTGTGCTGACACATTATGTATTGATGTCGGTTTTATGATGGAACAGTATGGTACCACTCACACTATTTTTATTTTGGCGATTCTTAAAATCTTAGCTTGGATGATAGTGGAGTGCCCAATAATCTTGTAATAGTCATTTCACTTGTTTCTTGTTCTTGATAAACTTGAGTATGAAAACATCATGATCAGCCTCTAGTTAGATGGGTGCATATACATCCAAGTCACTTAAAGATGAAAGGGCAAACACAATAATTTAAGGCCCATTTGGCATTTTTCTGTTTTTATTTCTCTAAAAATACCACAAAGAGGAGGTTGTCTCCTCTGCTTCACATTAGATGGAGAGGGAGAAGTACATAAGCCCTAATATTCTTTGTTTATGAAGTAAAAACTTCTTAGTACTAAAAATTACAGAAAACTAGGCACAGAGAGAGAGAGAGAAGAGGGGATTGCCAGACATTTTCATCCCTGTTGATTTTTCATAATTTATTTCCCAAAAAAGTGAGACATTGAAATGTCTCCAAATAGCACTTAAACATGTGTGACATTTTATCCTTTTAGCAGACCAGCAGTCTAATTCTGGTTTCTTCCACGACTATATGAAAGATGTAATGTCCCACCAAAAGAAACAAAGTCGTTCAGAAGAGAACAGAAAAAGAAATCCGCAGCTCCCTGCCATGCTCTGGTTGCTGCAACTGCACTTGGATCAAGATCAAAATGATTGCAGTTAAGTAGTTCCCCTTATACTGAATATATTGGTGAGTAACCAAAAAAATGTCCTTTGGCCTCTAGTATAATGGCAATGTCACTGAAATGCTGGTCGCTTATGTTTCATAAAAACAGTTAAGAAATTATATTTTGTCAGAGTCAACATTTAGGTTTCACATAATCAGCATTTCCATACACTTTAGCTAGATCTTGAACCCAAAATGGTATAAATCCAACTAGCTTTTGCTATATATACTGAGCTCTGTCTCGTTGGAATGAAGTTTAAAATACAAGTATTTCAATGCCAGGATGAAATCCAAAGAACTAGTGAAGCCAATCTACAATACCCAGATCCCTAACTCAAATAACCTTAGTCAAAATTATGCCGATATGAACTTCGAGCAATCCAAGATCAATCAGAACTCGACCAAAAATTCACCAAAGAGGAACTAAAATCAAACAACCCAAGAAAATAGTCAAACAAAAAATATTTCAAGATAAAGCCTGATTACCAAACCCAAAAAAATCCCGATCCGCTCTTCGATTATAAAAAGAGTACCTGAGCCAGCACGTGTTTGGGCAAATTGGATCCCTGGAAGAACGCCACCGCCTCTGGTCCGCTGATCCTCCCGTCCTTATCCAAATCGGCCCTCCTAAAATATGCATCGAAGACCTCCATACTGGGAGGTTGGCTCGCCGGTGCCGCCATTCCTCCCAATAAATCCTGGATCGGACTACAAGATCAAACCCGAATCGGCTCCGTGGCGCCACTCCGGCGGCGGAAGGCGGTGGGACTCGCCGGAACCACGGCGGCGAAGGCGGGGGGACTTCGAAGGTAGGGTTTCGAGGATAAAGAAGAGATAATTCGGGATTCTTTCGGCGGGATCGAAGAGGGATTCGAGAGCTCGAGGCGCGAGACCGAGGGATTTGGGGGAGCGCGGAGAGATCCTGTTGGGCTTCCCCTCGGTTGTTGTACCTCTCGCTCCGCCAAGGAGGGGGAGAGAGGTGTCACCACGGAGGACAAAAGACGATGACGGAACTGCCATTGCATAGTTGATATAATATCGAAATTGCCGTTGGGACATTTAATCATGTGTACTGAGAGTTATAAAGAGTAATGATTGCGGAGGGTACAGCGGAGAGGTTGATGGTCCATCTGATCAATGGTTGCTGATGGATGGGTTTGCCACATTGAGGAATTTTTGGATCATTGGCGCCGCCGGAGCAATAGGAGCCGTTGGAGCGGCGAGGGATGGAGGGTATGATTATAGGGTCCACGGGATGCACGGTGAGGATACGAGATGATGAGAATGGCGGTGGAGGGTCTTCATTTCTGGTGGAACGTTACGTCGCTGCCGGGCGTCCGCATCCACGGTGGTGATTCGAAAAGAAATTGAAGAAACTTGGGTGACCAAAGTAAACGGTTATTTTTTTTAATTTTATTTTTTATTAATAAAAATTATATTTATTTTTATTAATAAAAAATATGTTTAAGTATATTTGCCCGAGAGAACTCTTAAAAATTTAAAAAAAAAATTGGATCCATATATTTTGTTTTCGTTTGTGTGACTCTAATTTGATTTTCTTAAATACTCTTATTACTTATATATGGATGAAGGTTAGAATGTTTTACAATTTAATTTGAATTTTAATTTACTTTATTAAAAATATCTTATTAGATCTTCAATATTTTTTTGATAAATATCAACATTCCTCTATTAATCATCTAGTTCCAGCACTATTTACTTTAATCCTTCTACAATTATATTTCAATCTTAAAATTACACTTCCATCTATATTTTCTCCCTTTTCTACCATATTGCCAACATCAAACTTTTATCGAGATCACTTTATATATATATATATATATATATATATATATATATATATATATATATATATATATATCATCTTTATTTACTAATGAAGTAAATGAAGTCTATTCTATTTTTTTTTAAAGCTTTCAAACAATTTTTTTTTTTTTTTTTTTTGCAAATGACAATGAGCTATTTTTCAAAAAAATCTATAAATTACAACCATAAAAATAACTCAGCATGCTTCTCATAGATCCTTTTGCCTATCTTGATAAATAATTTGAAATTATCATCTCCGAATTCATGTATCACTATAATTCTAATCAATATATTTGTCTTATTAAATTTGGACCATACCAACCTAATTTATCCCCTCAAAATCTTCTAGAGTCTAGCCTTCCACCACTTTATAAATACTAATCATATTTTATTTTACATATACCTCAACGATCATGTGACAACCATAAAATCACACTCCCTTAGTTATATCTTGTTATTGTAATGGAGCTCTCTCATTTCAACATATCCAGACCCGACTTCAACTCTATTATATTTTTTTAATACCTGAGGTCCATCGAACATATTTTGTTTTCCTTTCATAGAATTGGATTCTTTCATAGAATTGGATTCTTTCCCGGTCGCATGCAAAATACTAGCATATATTATGATCCTAAACCTGGCACCATAGTTTTTACCAAAAAAAAAAAGCACCATATTTCATTGGCACGTGCACAGCACGTGTCCAGATTAAGGAAGGTAATTACCTAAAACTAGCCCTTAGAATCCCTGCCACGTGCGGATTCCCTTTTTTTTTCTGAAAAGAAAAATAAAAAGAAAATAGAATTACCGAAAGGGAGGGAGGAGCTTCCGCCTCGCTTCCTTTTCTTCATAATCTCAGGTGAGATGGATAACCATTACAATAGATAAAAGGCATCAGCGATCAACGAAGAGAAAGAGAACAAAAAAAAGAAGGCGCGAGGGAAAGGGAGGGAGAGAGGGAGGCAATGTGGTGCTCGTCGTCGTCGGGGTCGGGGGAGGAGGACGAGGGCATCGACGCCTATCGGAAGGGTGGCTACCACGCTGTGCGGGTCGGCGACCCCTTCGGCGGCGGCCGCTACATAGCCCAGCGCAAGCTCGGCTGGGGCCACTTCTCCACCGTCTGGCTCGCCTACGACACCCAACGCCATGTACGTCCTTGTCGATTTCCTTCCCTCCTTTTCCATTCGTCTCCTCTCATGGCTTTTGGTTCTCTTGTTATTCCCAACGGGAGAGATCAAGAAAGATCTCGTCTTTAATACCTATTACTCCCAACTACGTTGTTTCCCCCGTTTTCTTACATGAATTTGTGCAGTTCCTATAAAATTATGCGGATTCTCTTGATAAAAATCTCATCTTTACATGCTTTTCCGCAATTATGTCTTTGGATTGCTTTAACAAGGACGAGTTTTATGGGAATTAGTGAAACTATGATGATGGTTATCTTAAAAGATGATCTTCGATAGAATCGCTTCGAGAAATGGTTTGTTTAATTAAGATGGATAGAATTTGCTTGTAATATCGTGTCAGCGATCCTTGATTCTTACTGCCATTGCCTAACCTTGATTGATACAATTTATTTTTGTTGATTTGTTATGAACGACCCTTTTTTCGTCTGACGAGTCTGTTTCCCTTTTCTGTTATCCTTAATATGTGGATATTTTCCATCTGCGATGGTCTTATGTCATTTGTTTATAAATTATATTTCTGTCGAGGGTTTGTTTCGGGCATCTGTTGTCTTTACTGCGTTTTTCCTTTTATGTAATAAATACTCCTGTTATCTATTTCAGAGTAGTTCAGGTTGCCTACCCCATATAAGACAAATTATTTACCCCATGTGATTATTTTTAGCTGGTGTGCTCGTCTTCTTATATATTAATTGTCATTGAAAAAATGAGTCCCTTCTTTCAATTGTTTCTTAAATCAATATTTTGTTGTTTCATGATGTTAAAGTTTATTTGAATTTGTATGTGCCCGTCTAGCCCTCTTCTCTCATTTCCCCACATCTGAATTTTAAGTTGAACGTGCCAATGTTCAGGGACTCTCTTATGCTTGAGCTTAGCTTCCAATCTGAAGATTTGTAAACTGAATTGTTTTGCAGAGTTTTGTTGCCCTCAAAATTCAGAAAAGTGCAAAAGAGTATGCTCAAGCTGCTCTCCATGAAATCGAGCTTCTTTCAGAGATTGCGCAGGGAGATCCATCAAATTCAAACTGCATTGTGTGTCTACTGGACCACTTCAAGCATGCTGGCCCAAATGGGCAGCATCTTTGTCTAGTAATTGAATTACTTGGAGACAGCTTGCTCCAGCTAATCCGGTACAACCACAACAAAGGCATTGGGTTGCATAGAGTTAGAAATATATGCAGATCAATCTTGATGGGGCTTGATTACTTGCATGGAAAACTTGGTATAATTCACGCAGATCTGAAACCAGAAAATGTGCTCCTTATCTCCACCATTGATCCTGCAAAAGACCCTGCACGATCTGGATTTACCCCGATTCTTGAGAGACCCGAGGGGAACCCAAATGGTGGGGTTGTGGTTAATTACTATGAGAAGAAGCTGAAGATAAGGGCAAAGAGGGCATTGTCAAAGCTCTCTCAAAGAAGAGGATCCATGGAAGGCCCTTTGGAGTGGGAGAGAAGTTTGGATGGGATAGATTTGAGGTGCAAGATTGTGGATTTTGGAAATGCTTGTTGGGCTGATAACCAAATTACTAATGATATCCAGACAAGGCAGTATAGGGCCCCTGAGGTTATTCTTGGAGCTGGATACTCTTTCTCAGTTGATATGTGGTCTTTTGCTTGTATAGCTTTTGAGCTTGCTACTGGTGACATGCTGTTTGCTCCTAAGGAAGGACAAGGGTTTAGTGAAGATGAGGTATGCCTCTGTCTCATATTCTGTTGTGTTTAAAATGATTTTGTTTCTTGGATAAGTGGTTCGAGGAAAATTAGCTTAGTGAATACAACTTAGAAAACTGTCATTTGCATGACTCTTCATCCATCTGGAGCTGTAGATGGCATGACCAGAAATACTTGACATATCCATTTAGAACAATTATTACAATCTGGAGTATAAGCTATTCATATGGATTGGTGGCATAGATTCGAGAACCAGCAATCATTGATGAGATCTTGTTAACTTGTTTTATTTTATTTGTTTAGCCATATTTTTCCCTTGTTCTTGAAATATTGATATGAAAGCAGGAAGTTACCAACTCAGCCATGCAATCTTCATGATGACCTGTGACCACTAAAAACTGACAAATTCTTGTCCATATTATGATTATTATATTATGATGTCAACCAAAATGTAGTGCGACATGAGTTATGAAACATGTGATAATGGAAGTGTGATGGTGCTGAAACCTAGGATTATTTTTGTAGCTTGAAAACCCTGTTGATGGGGTTAATATATATTGATTTTGCTCTCCTCAGGTGTGAAATTTGCAGACTTTTCAATTTATCTAAAAAGCAAGGCTTTTATTTTCCCCTTTCATTCTAGTGTATGTATGTATGTATATCAAATGAATAATTAATTGTCCTTGATGCTTTGGATGGTTGTAGATTTCTTCAATTAGAAATCAATTATCTGTTAAAATTAATCTCTTCAATTAGATCAAAGTTCTTAAAGACATTCCTCATCCATAATGGCATATCCTTTGGTCTTTTGTATACTCTCACATGTTTTATGTAATTGAAATTTGTTGATGCACACAATAAGTGCACTATTTAAATTCATTAGAACTTTATGCTCTAGCGTAACAATATTTCTTTCCAATATTTGACTGCTCAATGGTGGAGGCTGTTTTGAATGTCTACGTGTGCTGGAGCACATATTTTAACAAATCATTGCATGACCAATAAATTACTGGTGTTTGTGGGGTTGCACAATGTATCAGCCTTGGCTCATGCCTCACTATTTTTGTAATGGATGTGTTATATGCATACTGAAGCGGAAACCTCTTGGTGTTTGTTATTTGCAGCTAGGCAGTGCTAGGCTATAGTCAACTAAAGTTCTCAAGGAAAACTTCTAAGGATCATGGTCTGAATCAGTTAAATGAAATGGAGTATGTGGGATGTTCTTTTGGCGAAAGTCAATTGGGAATGAAGCTCAAAATCTGTGGAAAATAAGTAATTCAAGAGTGAATCTATTTTTAACTCTGGACAGATTATGCAAGTGTTAGGGAAATAGTATTGGAGAGGCAAGATGAAGTGCTCATGTGTTCATTAATTGATATACACGGTGAATTTGGGGGCAATCATTTGACAGCAATCATGGCCAACTCATGGACCTTATTCTATATAGTTTTGGGTATCAGTCTAACCTATTCAAGATTTTTGTTATGCTTTGCCTAGACCTGGCATGTTGGCATCTCAAATCATGTGGTAAACTAGGAAGGATAAGGTCAGAAATCAGGAGAATGGAGGAAGCCTAATTTCTAGACTAAGATGCTCTGCCTGTTTACAAGAAAGATCAATCTATAAGAGAAGGGAACAGAGCCTTCGGAGATGGGGCAAAAAGGAGAAGTAGGCCTCTAAGTTTAAGATGTGGAGGTAGCAAAGAAGTATAATGAGGATTAATGGAGCAGTAGACTTTGGCCTAAAAGCATGAATTTTGGGGAAGTCACTTGAGATTTGATCCCTGTCAGCCTGGCAAAGTATTATGAAGAAGTTTATATAAAACTTATTATGAAGAAGTTTATATAAAACTAGTAGCATAGGTTGGATGGTGCTAGTGATAAGTTAGAGCAGTCTTTCAGGTAGCTCCCAATGGTCACCTGCTTTTCTTTTTGGAACACAATCCTTATGTGCTTAAGCAATTTCCAAAAAGCAACACTGTTTCAGCTGATTAACTCTACTATGACCAGAGCAAACATCTACTGTCCAACTATTTGAGCTTGTAAATAGCTCGTTATGCCATGCATACAACTTGATAAGAGATAAACTGATTTCAAATGCAATGGGCGAAATCTCTATAGCCAATGAACTTCAGAGTTTAACTAATAGTACAACCTAGAAATTACCAAAGATATTACCTGTCTTAATTTTTCTTTTTTCCCTTGTCTTTTCATATAAACTGTTAGCTTACGTTTGACTTCTATTTCTTTTAAGTTGACCATATAATGGTCTGAACCAAAATCCTTCCCCGCTGGAGAATTATGCTGCAGTAAAATTTTGAGATGCACTCTTCTTTAACTGAGTTTGATTTTTGTGATGCAATCCTCTTTGTTCACCATATAATCTGGAAAGCTTGCTGGTTAATCTAAGGTTAAGGACCTAAGGTAAGTTCTTTTTCTCCTAAATTGACCTTACAATGGCTTAGACCCATTGCTCTTTAGTGTTGAGTTGACCACCTTCACCCATTGAGCTTTAGCTTGAAAGTTCTGCTTGTTTATTTCTTCCCAAATTGACTATAGAATGGTTCAAGGTGAGGAGATCCATGGAAGTCACCCTCTTTCAGAAAGGGCAGCAGCAATCAAACATCAAGTAGCTGAAAATTGGTCTCTGGAGAGACTGAAGAAACATGGAAGATCTCATGAAAATGCATCCAAAAGTAACTATAGTAATGTACATGGCGATCTATAAGTTCCCCACTATCTCAAGCTCATTAGCAGCCATGTCTAAGTTTTTTATTTAAACAATTAGCTGGAGCTGTAAAAATAAAAACATTACTATGCTATTTTTTGCTGATGAACTAACCCATAATACTCTCCTAATCATTGTTCTAGAACTTAGAATCATCTCAGCAAGGCATTAAGGCCAAAATTAAGTACATGTGAAAAACTGGGAGATATGAAAAAGACAGAGAACATTTGAGTTGTTAACTTTGAGTTTTAAGAATGGAATTTGAATTATTCATAAGAATATTAGGATTTAACTTGACACATGCCTTCATGAATTTATCAATTAGAGGAATACATATGATAATACAATATACAATATCAATGCTCTATCTACAGTTAAAAGCATAATAAGTATCTTCCATTTCTCTGTTTGGTAATGGATTCTGATCCTACTTCTTGTTAAATAGCCTGCCTATAAAACCAATCGGCCTTCTAGGTCTGGAGATGCAAATTCAGAAGCTCAATGCCTGGTCTGCATTGTTATGTTTGTTACTTCCAGCATCAAGGACCATAGTTGAATATTGATGTTATTGAGTTTACTGCCTGACTTTTACCTTTAAGTTGGCCTAAGAGTGGAAGGTTTCTTCTTAAAACTGAAAGGGATGTTAATTTATTATTATGTTCATAATTTTGCTATTAAATTGATTTGAGTGGAACAAATCTCTATTTTTTTCATAACATCGAAGCTAGTATCCATGTGAAGAGACACTGGGGAGTTCTTAATTTCATGTGAGATCTCTACTTTTTGTAACCATGCTTAAGCAAATTACTGTTTAGGGTGGTGTTCATTTCTCAAAGCATATGGTTTTGAAAGTAAATTTCTCAAGGCAAGCAATCTTTCTGTACTTCTGCACTACAGCTGTTCAAATTAATTACAGAGGTCGGGTTTTTAGGCCATATATTTGTACAAGATCAGACTCACAAACTTCATCATCTTTAGGAGAAAATAATTACTTTTTCAAAACCATATTTCTCTTTGACATGCACCAATGTCCCTGAGTAAATTATATTTTCATCAAAATGTAATTTTTCCTGTCATTTGACTTTTGGGTCTGGCTTATAGGATCACTTGGCTCTGATGATGGAACTTCTAGGAAAAATGCCACGAAAGGTATATTTCCTTTTCACACTTTTTGACTCCTGAAGGAATCCGATACTGATGATCTTTTCTTGGAAGTCCAGATTGCTATTGCAGGATCTCGATCAAAGGACTTCTTTGACAGATATGGGGGCCTGAAGAGGATCCGTAGGCTGAAGTTCTGGCCACTGGATCGGCTTCTTGCTGACAAATACAAATTCCCTGAGTCGGATGCCCGTGAGTTTGCAGAATTTTTGAACCCTCTTCTCGATTTTGCTCCAGAGAAGCGACCAACAGCAGCGCAATGTCTGCAACATCCATGGCTCAATGAAGCAGAATAAGCTGGTGTATAAGTGGAAAGCAGAATAAAACAAACTGCAGATAAAAAATGGACAGGTGATATTGAACATGCCAGCTACCAAAACCACCCTCTGAATATATGTGATTTTCATGATTTTTTGCCTATAAGATTTCAGTAATTTCATTTTATTGATTGAGTGTAAAATATTGAGGCCTGTATGGACAAAGCAGCTCTAAGTCAATTTTTAAGTTGTCTGAGTGAGAGTGACATCCTTCAACAGCATAAAGCGATGTCTGGTATAGATGTATCAACTAAAGATTCATATTCTATTGCAAAAGAGAAGTACAGTATTGGATTCAAGATGTTTGATTAAGGCCATAGCAACTAGTTCCTGCATAGTAATGTAATTATAGTCACATACAGATCCTTACTCGTTTGCATACTTCATCGCATTAAAAAGCAAAGAAAGCTCAGCCATGATGATCTGAAAGTGCTTTAACCTCTGAAGGATGACTTGGATGGGACATGGAAGATTTTAAAGAACTTTGTGCTCTTTGAGGTATTCTATTTATGATTTCAGGTGCTTATTTTTCTACAAGTTGATGATAACAATGCCCCTCAATAAGGAAGATGGTATTGAATAGCGGCAGATTGGCCTGAAAAAGCTAAAAATGATCGGTCAAGAAGATTTTCATACACCACAAAAGTTGGTGCCGTTCATGAATGTTCATCTTGATTTATTGTGCATTGGGACCTCTTTGGACTTTGGAGGGAGGCAGATGCCCCCAGGTCAGCAACTAAGGGCAAATCAATTGTCACCTCAATAATAGTCCTTCAACAGCACAGCCAACCACTGTTACAGTTGGTTGATTGAAAGACTATATACGAAAAATACTGCAGTGAATATTGGATGGTTTGGGCAAATGCATTTTGCATAAATATGCAAAATCCACTTAATTTTTTATTTTCCATTAGAAGATAAATTTTGTTTATTTATTTATTTATTTTAAAAGGAAACACATTTAGGTGTCCTGATGATTTTGCTCTTGAGCCAATAGATAGGAAATGCATATATATATATATATATAGGTTTAAACTATTACTTGTCTTGTATTTCAATCCAAGGAGAAAACCATCAGAGATCCTTAAATGTGTGTCGTTCTGAAAATACCATAAAACGAAATAAAAATAATCCACCATTTTCTTGCACAGTCAATTATTTGGGTAAATGCATTTTGAATAAATATGCAAAATCCACTTAATTTTTATTTTCCACGAGAAGATTAAATTTGTTTATTTATTTATTTATTATAAAAGGAAACACATTTAGGTGTCCTGATGATTTTGCTCTTGAGCCAATAGACGGGCAATGCACATTTATTAATATATATATTTTAGATCCTTGATGCATATTTGTTTAAACTATCACTTGTCTTGTATTTCAATCCCAGGAGAAAACCATCAGAGATCCCTAAATGTGTGTTGTTCTGAAAATAAAATAAAAGGAAATAAAAATAATCCACCATTTTCTTGCACAGTCAATTATTAAGTGGATTTCTTTATGCAAAAATTCACTTGGGGTAAATCTATAGAATCTGATTCCTGAGTGCGAAGATATACTTATAGTCTTAAATGCAAGATGCCAACCATTGAGAAGGCAGGCCTAACTTTTTTGTTTTGCTTGAAGGGTCCCACTGAAAAGCTAGCTGAGCATACAGTCTGAGAGATACGGAGTGGTTGAGCCTTCCAGAAGACTACCCTTTTTGCCTTGTAAAACAGTCAAGGGTTTTCAGAGAACTTTTGTCTGAGGTGTTTTTTTATTATGTAACCTGTGGATTCTAACTCGAACTTATCACCAATAAAATTTGAACCTCAGATTGGCCCAGGCATCCATCATATTTTCCTTATCTTAAATCAGCTTTGTGCGTTGCATGTCGGGTTCTAGCTGATATTTAGCAACAAGCAGTGCAATGGGATATTCAGGCAGTGATGTCTTAGGGCAGGTCTCTTGCAGGCATCATAGCAATTATTTATCAACCAAAAATAATTCCCAAAAATGGTTGCCCAACTATGGGAGGCATTTGGGTCATTGTGAGTTTATTTTGAGATTCTATCCATCTTTTTTCTTCATGAATGTGTTAAATCTTTTCTTGACAAAACATTTTGGTACCGTGCCAGCAAGCTATAGTGAATGCCTGGTGATGTCAAATTTCTAAGGATTTGCCGAACTTCCTAGCATGAGGTGAGCTATAAATGATTCATATCCAATATCAACCATCTCCCAAGAATTTGAAGCAAATTGTGGAGGCTGCTCATAACACAACATCAATCATTGCAAAATCTAAACCACAACAACATGCTTCTATTTCCTCTATTTCTTATGCTTTCTGAAATTAATGTAAATCCTCTACCGGATGGGACCAGCAAAAGGAATGAGGAACAACACCAGATAGGGGTGAATCTGTTTTGCAAGAATTTTCCAAGTAGACAGGTCCCATAAAGCAAGGGAATCCAAGACATGATATGTTTGACAGAGATTTAAGTGGGATGTGGCAGGATAGGCACCACCTTTCATAGTGGCCATAGTCAGAAGGTAACCATGAACACTGACAAATAAATTACATGCACATTCTACAGTATAATTCACAAAGGACATCAGCCCCTGAATGGAAGGATTTGTCCTAATGAGATCCCTAGGTATTTTGAGGTGGTTTTTACAGCAAGATATGCTAACATGACATCTAGTCCTTTTGTCTGGTGCAGGGTAGTCTCAAATTGTCTGTAACCTCAGTGGATGACAACTGATGATTGGGACGCACCACTAAACGCTGACAAGCAACATTTCTTGAGGACCACTTCCATGTAAAAGTCTCACATGAAGTAGTGGCTATAATTCAGGTTTGATGCACTTGGACAATCTTTCCATCAAAATTGATGGAGTTACCTATTCATTAGTAAACAAAGACCTCTTGCCTGGTTCAAGTAGTCATGAAGTATAACCAGATTATCACCATATCGATAGCAAGTTATGTTCTGATATCTCTAATGAACCAACCACTCAATCTGCAGTCTGCTTACTTTCAGCACCACTCTTAAGAGGTCAGACTAATTTTCAGCTGGAAATTTACAATTACTTATAACTTGCTTAACTTGGATGATGAAAGACATGAAAATAATATAAGTAAATCAAGCATGCAGTGTACTAAAGTATTAGACAAGAGGCGCAATGATATTTGATCTTCCAGATCCAATACAATCTACCACCTGGGTCATGCATTCACGCTTATGACTACTAACATATGCAGATAGAACAAATGCTACAATGCATAAAAAAAGACCATCCTTGACACAAAAATTTCCATGCACTCCTTTTTGAACATTGAAATCTAAGTGACGTACAACATAATATATGAAATGAAGACGTTGATGAATAATGTTTTACCTCATATGACGGGATTTCACATTACATTACAAATATGTTACTTCAGTACACAAGTACCAGTCTTACAAGCACAGATCCAGCAGAAAATGTCTTTAAGATCAGCAGCTGTCATCAGAAGAACAACAAAGAAACCAGATGGATATGTTGATATCGCCCTTACAGGATTCAACGTAAAATAGGAGATATGATAATTGCAAAACATACCCAAAATTATCTTGGCCATGGGGAATGCAATAAGGAACTTAAAATCCATTAAAGTGTATCCATGAGTTTTATGTACTTTTAACAGTAAGTACCAATATTCCATGAGTAATCGGTCACTATGGTTTATATCCATCTGGAGATGAGCATGTGCCTTTTTCCTTATTCTGAAGTTAATTCCTTAACAGACTTCTATATAAAACTTCTTTTAGCATGGTGCTCAGACTAAGCCTCACTGTTCCCAATTCCACCATTCCCTGTATGAACCTGTCACATCTGTCACATGTTTGGATACTTACCTATTTTACGTATCTTCTTTAATCAAGTCAATTCTTTCTGTTTCTAGACAATTTCAGCTGAAACTATGCAAAGTGAAACAAAATGATCAAAATTTTTCAGCCTAAGGCTGAGAGCCACTATGTGCTTCAAAACAAGAACTGAAAATTTTGACTTAAATAGCCACTGATGACAATGTTTCTGCAAGCTCAAGTTCATCTCCATCATTGACTTAAGCTTAGGCGACATGCAGACATGCTCTTTCTTATGATTCAAGTAGACCTGTATCCATAAGCCAAAACCCATTATATTGATTCAAATGTTGTAAATACTTCCTTCGGAAACAATTCAATTGCCCTGCCAACATTTGTCATCCCTTCTCGTGCTTGAGAACTTGCTAACATCTTTACTAGAATATGTGGTATTCTTAATTGTATCGATAAATTGGGATATAACCAAAACATCATTAAAAGAATTGTAAAAAGCAATCTACCTGGCATTCCTGACCAAACATTACCATTTCTTTCAGTTATTTAATATATGCATTCACCGAAAAGGCTTAGACAGCGAAAAGTTGTATCGCATAAAAGAAATTGTCGCTTGGAAGAAAGAGCAATATCCCATGCTTCCTGTGATCACCTCCAGCTTCAGTTGATGCCCGTAAACTAGTTATTCTAACTTAAGTGACATCACCAACTGCGATCGGATGTTCTTGGTCAATCTGATTAACTCTTCCTTAAGAAAGCCAAAATGAAGTCACCAAGAAAGTCACTGAATATTGCTTCTATTTAATCGAAAACAGATATCCCTGTTCAGTTTAAATCAGCTGCGATTTTATTAGAATTATGAACATTCATAAAGAATTAAATTATTTCAATCTGAACTACCAATTATGAAAATGTCACTTCATCCATAAAATACAAAAGCACAAAGTATGATTTCCCCATACACAACCTCTGTAATAGAAACTCAATTAATTTATCTCCTCATATTCCTTATTGCTTGCAAATTTGCTATACAACCCAACATACTACTAAGATCACTCCACACAAGTTGGGTTTAGTCATGCATTGCTTAGAAGTCATGTAATACAGGAAAACTCAATGAGTTTGGAATAATAACATCCATCAATAACAAATAATAGATTTTCTCCAACAAATTTTGCAATAAAATATAGCACACAGGTATATAAAAAGTGATACATTAGAACAAAACAAAAGAAGCAAGCCTTCTATAGAACATGATATCAGAAAACAAGCAACCTGTATAAAATGAAATCATGAAACGAGCAACTAATAGCATAAGATATCTTCTCCAGCTCTATGTCCAGGATGCAAAATTCAACATATTGATCTCCACCTGCTTTTAATGCTAACAAGAGCTCCAACACCAACATCTATCTAACAAATAAAGTTACCTCACTAATCAACTTTAACCATACCAGAGGCCTTAGTAGTTGAACGATTTGAACATAAAGCATGCAAGATCTCGCTATCAGAAGAACACTGTGACATCTTGAGCTTCTTGCATTTCCATGTTGACGTAATTATCATCGAGAACTGTCCATCATCAGAATGTTTTGCGTTGTTAAAAGATAAGTGTCTTGCTACATGATCCAACTCTGATTTCGGGGCCATTGAATGATGCACAAAGCTTGGAGCCTCTTTGGATTCTCCCATATCCCTGGCATTACATTGACTTAAAGGCAATTTCTTTTGCTTAATTTTCACTTTCCTACAACCAGCAATTCCTCTATCCTTAGACTGATGATGATGCTTTTCTAAAGGACGGCTAGACTCTTCCTCTTCCCTCTCAAAAAGGTCATCTTTGGAACAGACCACAATCTTTTCCTCCAATTTATCTGCAGATTGTCCATTATTGAACTGAACAACTTTATCACATGAAACAGAAGAGTTTCCATTGGACACAGCAATACCATCAGGAACCTCCTCTTTCCCAGAATGACAAAGCTTCTTCTGTTTATTGTATGAAATTCTTGGGGAACTGTTCATAGCTTGATGCAACCTCCGGGCCAATTCTTCATCAGTTTCTTCACTCCCTGCAGGCCGTTTATTCCTATACAAGAACTCGACTGCCACGTGTTTCTTTCGTGATTTGGTTTTGGCCGGGCAACCCTTTCGGGCAGCTTCACTCCTTGAAATATAATCTAGAAACTCTAAGGCATTCTTGGCAGCAGTCCTGGCCTTCACAGCAGCAGCCGCTTTTTCCATTGCAGTAGCTCTCGCAGCAGCAGCAACCTCTGCAGTCACCAAAGCTACTGAGTTTGTCGCCTCAATGATCTCATCTGGCGAACAAGTTGTCGAGTTGATAATATCACGGAGACGGGCATTGAGATCACTAGAAATGAAAGGAAAAGGAAACAAGAAATCACAATCATGGACCTCCTTCTTTAGCCCGGCAAGTAGTCGCTTCCGAGGAGGCAAGTGCGTGTTGAGATCAAAAGAATCCATCCAACACCCTTCAGAATCCACTACTTATGTTTTCGAATTCTGGAATCAGCTTGCCGTATCGAATTCGACCTAACTGACCTCAAATGATGAATTCTTTCAGCCCATCAAAACAGCCTTCGAAATTGTTAAGGAATTAGCTTTCCAATTTCCACTATCAGAAATTCATTTCTTGGATCCGACTCATCAAATTCCATAAAGTTCTTAGAAGAATTCAGCCATCAAAGACCGCAACTGAAATCCATTTCAGAGAGCTTATAAACAAAACAAGGTGACAAGATCCCAACTTGCTGACACATTCTTGCAAATTTACGATGAAAACAGCAATTTAAAGGAAAAGGAAATCGAATTAAATCCAGAATTCAGAGTTCGAGATGGATTAAGGAATTCTCCCGAGCACCGAAACAGAACTAACCGACCATGAGATCAAACCAACCAACCGAGATAGTCTTAAAATAAAACGATCGAAATCCCTACCTCGCCTCGCGATCAGTGTGGATTAGGGTTTCCCTATTGGGAATTCGATGAAGCGCTCCGACCAAAATCGAATTTTTCTCAGAAGCCAGAGAGAAGGATCATCCCCCAAACCCATAAGAGAGAGAGAGAGAGAGAGGGAGGAGAGAGAGGGCCAGGGAGGCATCTATCTCACTTATTTATGTTTATTTATTTATAGAATGCCATCCACCAACGCCGTTTTCCCTGGAAGTCCTTAAACCACCAAAATACCCCTGGGGCGGGGGTAAGCCGATATGCCACGTGTACGGCATGCAGCAGTTGGATTCATTTAAGAGAATGAATCAGTGACGATCCTGGCCGTTGACAGAATATACCAGAGCTTAATTCTCAGAGAAACAAAAGGCATCCACTGTTACTACGTTTTCCATTCTCCGAGATTCCTCCACTGATTTCGGAATGGTATTTATGTCATGATATAGAAATACAAAAGATAAAATTAATATATATAATATGTCAAATTTTAGGGGCCACTATTCTAATAACACATTTAATTTGCTTTAAAAACTAATTTAACTATTATTTTTTTACATCTTTTGTTAACACGCAAGTATCTAACGTGTGCCATGTAAAAAAAAAGGCAATTTACGGATCTACCAAAAAAGATTATTTCAAAAATTTTCATTAGAATTTTTTTTTTGAAATTCTAAAAAAAATTAGATTCCTCCTCATGGGACCCTAATTTTTATTTTTGAAATACTAGCTACTCATTTAATTTTACGTTTTCACTTGACTCTTATTTTTATCACATACCATGGCACGAGACTATTGAATAAACTATGGATGCCAGGTCTCATTTTTTATCTTTTCACCGCAGGCGTGATTGCTATGTGAAAATGTAAATTATAAACTAAAACTTATGTTAAAAATACAATATATCCACTGCCAATTTTTTCATTTTATAAGATTCCTCGTTATATGGGGGCTCTAGTACAATTCTAATGTCACAGATAAAAGTATAAGAGATTAAACTGTTTGATATTGTTATTATTTTTGTATATTTATTTTTTTATAAAAATAATGAAAATTGACGGAGATTTACGATGGAGGCAGCACTTGCACAAAAGTTGTCGCATTCTTTGTTTTTATTTTATTTTTTTTAAATGATAAATCTTTGATGCTAAAGTTCTAAAAATTTATCGACTGCTTAAAAAATGAAAGGATTTTATGAGAAAATTTTTTGTGCACCGTAAATGATATAGAAAATCTGACTTAGAATGTACAGTCTTGCTTGATTGATCCACATAGCTATTGCTTTTAATGTACATTTAATGACTGTAATTTTATTTTTTCGTTTGAAATTTTGAATGATAAAAATATTCTTCTTTTTGAAAAAAAATTATGACATCATATGATATATTCTAACATCTTGCATCAAATTATGACTTCCTACACACAGAATGTCATAATATGATCTAAAAAATTATGACATCTTGATATATTATCAGATATATTATCAAATATCATAATATAGTTCAAAAAATTATGACATTCTAATATATTATGATGACATCTTGCAGGATGTTATAATATGATCCAAGATATCATAAAATGAAAGGAGCATTTTTGTCCAACCATTTTTCAATGCGCATTTAATGCCTACCGTTCTATTTTTTTGTTTGAAAATTTTTAATAACAAAAATATTTTATTTTTTAAAAAAAAATTATAATATTCTATAATATATTATAATATTCTGCATCAAATTATAACATTCTATATGTAGAATGTCATAATATGGACATAAAATATTATAATTTTTTTCAAATAATAAAAATATTTTAATCATTTAAAATTTTAAATAAAAAAATAAAACTACACACATTAAATACGTGTTGAAAAGTGATAACTACATAAATCAATGAGATAAAACAGTACGCTCCACATTAAATTTTTTAAACTGCCCATGATACACAAAAAAATTTCCCAGGGTTTCATTGCCCTATCTCCCTTCCAAAAGCGCGGTGCCATAACAAAGCAAAAGAAGCTACTGAGACAAACAAGAAACTCTGGAACAGCTCCATTTACTGACCAATTAAGTAATCCCATTTACTGAGACAAACAAGAAACGCTTGGAAAACAGCACTCCGGCAGCCTCCTAGTAATCCCATTTACTGACCAATTAAGTATTGAGATTTTCATTCGGACATAATTTATTTAGAGTCATTAGAAAAGATTTTACATGGATCCTGCCGGTTGTCCAAAACACTGCGATGGAGGATCAATTTGCCAGTTCCTGAAACTTTTTGGAGGGTAAATCTCATGCTCAACAGCAGTTAATTATTGCAACCAATCACTAGATGGACAATCTTTTTCACTCTCAACTACAATTACAAACGCAACTTTACTGAAGGTGAATGAGCATTAGCAGATTCCTGCCAAGAGCCAGTACATAATAGACCTCTGCAAATGTGAACATGAATCATCTTTAAATGTAAGTTCCCACGGCCAGAAAAGAAGAATATAACATACTCACAGCAGCAGGAATATATCCAGAAACATTGTTCAAAGATCTGAATCACCTTTTGCAACCAATTGTCCAGGATCAAGTATCTGAAACCAATTCAAGGACTGTTTTGCGGAGAATAGTTGTGGATTGTCAGTTTTCTCATCTGAATCCTATCATGATACACAAGCAGTGGATTCTAGGAACAAATTTCTTGTTACTTGTTCATTGACTTCATCATCAAAACTCTAATTGGTAAATGTTCTGCAACATGGACCTCTGATTTCATGTTCGAGCAAGAGTCCTCCCGAAGCCCTGCGGCATGGTTATGTTTTCTATCTCTGATATTTCTTCTGTTGATCGGTGTATCTTTGACAGATCCACCAAGGAGGTCCTCCATAATATGATGTTTGGTTTGAAGACTGGATGTGGTTTTTAAGGATTTTTACTTGCCCTCTGCACTGTTCCAAGACTCACTCATGTTGCTAATCATATGGATTCTATTTTCTATAGGGCTCCATCTCCTGTGTTCCCATGCAGCTTCGAGCTCTCTCCTGTACTCCGACTCCAGTAGATATATCTATATTAGGGCTGTTTAACATAGACACATTACCAAAAAGCAAGGTAATTTCATAAATTTGGCGAAGGCTTTCTATGGAGCGATTTGAACATAAGGATAACTCATTTTGGTTACTTGATATATGTAGGTTATCCTTAATGCTGACTATGGGGATGTGATATGAACAAACATTTTTTTCCTGCTTGTGCTAGTGTTCTTAGCCAAGGCTCAGCTTTGACTGAGATTGAGAAATATATGAGCCTCAGTCTAAGAAATTAACAAAATTGGCTGGTTATTGATCATCCTTAGAAATAGCTATTTAATTATTTACCTCTCTGATTTTTGTGGTGTTTAATTTTATCCTTTGCTCCACTAAGCATCTCAGGCTACCTAAATGGAATCAGCTCTCATCATATTACCAAGATGGAGACAACACAAGAATTCAAAGATGTGTTGCCTGGGAATGATTTTTTGCTTCTCTGTCAAAACGTGGTATGCGATTATATAAACAATTTGCATGTTCATATTATATTCCAATCAAATCTTAGGTCATCAGCAACACAAGTCATCTTCAGATTACAAATTCTGTGGGTTGATAACTTATTACATTCTAGTTAAAACATTCTGGTTATGTATTTACATTCTACCTTTTTGGCTAATTTACATGCCTGGGTAAGCTTGGTCAATCATGATCAATTGATAGTGTACATAATCCTGACAAATTACCAGCTTAACCAAGTTTTGACATAATCCAGTGTAGACTGGTAAACAGTGGATGTGGATTGGCAGCTCAAATGGTCAAAGAAGCTAGGAAACTCGGTTGCAAATTATATATGATCGTAAAATATAGTGTATGCGAAGCACTTGGCCTGAAAAACTATGGATAAAAGAATGCAATAGAAAACATACATATATACTGGTGAATTTTTGAAAGAAGTTCATGAATGAAAATGATTCTTGAATTCATGCTGGGAAAGGATTCTAGATATCAAATGATATTGTTGGATGGGAAGGGATGCGAAAATAGAAGTAATATAGCCCGGAAAACAATGAAAAATGTCATGTCCCTGAGAAATGGGAGCAAACACCAGACTTTGTGTTATATAGCATGATAGTTGTTTAGCACGTTATCCAAACGTTCCTTCTCCACCATTTTAATGATGCAAACTGTATACCACAAGGTCGGAACATGGTTTTATGTATTATTCCCTATTCATTGTTTTGTACTTAAAGAGTAGCTTTACACCACAAAGTCAATTTTTATGGTATTCAATAAGATCCTTTCCCTGGGACTTCCAGATGACTGTACAAGATACATCTGCTGGAATCTTCAATGAATCCAAATGCTAGACATTTCAAGTATTTGGCTTGTGATACCATCCTGCTGCATCCTAGTTAGTCAATTTGACTACCTTGAAGGTCAACTGAACTGTGTCAGATCATGTGGTCAACGGTCCATGTTGATTCAAACATTTTGGAAGCCCTACCACTAACGTCTGTGCTATTCTCAGGATTACGGTTCATACATCCTAGGTTATTAATTAATATTACCTATATATATATATGTGTGTGTGTGTGTGTTGTATTACCATGATATTCCTGATGTGATCACTAATGGCCATGCTATTAAACATGTCTCTGTTTGCACTACAGAACCTTATCAGTGCCGTTCCTAGTATCTGCAATCTTTAAGTGCATTGATTTGTTATGTTAAAATGACTAGCCAATAGAGTACTAGAATGATAAGACAATCTATTGTAAATGATCACGGCTGCTCATCATTCGGTCACTTCCACCAATTTTGCCTCCATTAAACCTTCAAATCGACAAATAGCTTTTACAGAGAACTGTTGAGTTTTATTCAAGCTTGATATCACTCTGTGGACCAAAAAAACCTAGTTCTATTTAGGTGCTATAGAGGAGAAGAAGTGAGAATGGAGGTTTTCAAACTTGGAAAGTTTCAGCATGATCATATATCAGTCTAGGCATTGTGAACCTCCATTTTCTAATATCCATTTCCCTTGTGCTGATTCCCCATCATCAAAGTAAAAGTTGAGTGCCAAAGTATCATGCTTGAACGTACTTAAATAACTACACAATTTAAGCAGACATAGCAAACATCACTGACTACATCTTAATAATGGATCTTTTCACCATCAAGATCTGCATTAAGAGTAAATCAGGAACCTATTCAAAGGATGCTAAACAGTCATATTGTCTTCAGAATCTCAGGATTCATGAGCAAGTTTTAGAAAGTATTCACTACAATTCTCCAAACAATTTTTAGCAGATCCTTGAAGAAATATCACCAGTTTGTCAGTGTGGATGCTACGATCAGCAAAAACTAAAACTAGAATGTTACCCAATCAAGTCGTAGCTCTCTCCTGGTCGACAAGGGCTAAAACTTTGAGGAATTTCCATCTTGCCAATCAAGTGATCAATTCCTGCAATGATAAGAATCAATCAGCAGAATGAAAAGATTCTAGTGGAATAGTAAAGAAAATCTAAATTAGATTAAAAACCTACTTGGGTTTGAAAGAGCATTCTCATAGAAGGACATTTGTCCTAAACTGCCAGAAGACCTTGAAATGTCATTTGATGCATACATGCCCTGTCTTGGATTGGTCTCCAGATCCATAGAACGCATTTCAGAGTTCATTTGTGTTCCATGAATGGAGAGATCATCTGTTCTTGAAGGCAGGTTTTCATGGGTCTGTTTCTCTGACTTCGGCTTTTTTTCACTTGGGGATTCATCATCTGCCTCTACTTCGGAATCAGTATTATTTGGTAACGCAGCCGTCTGCTTTCGCTTTGACCGTGCCCTTCTATTCTGAAACCAGTTATAGACATTTGTTTCAGAGATCTGACCATGCTGTGACAATTCAAGAGTTATATCTTTTATCTTCTGCTTGCTTGGAGTCCCATTGCCTTCATCAAATATACTCTCCAGAATTTGTAGCTGCATGGGTGTTGGAGTCCACCGCTGCCTTGCAGTGAGCTTGTGGCCCCCAGGAGTCATCAGAGGATCACAGTACAGTCTACCCAGTCTCATTCCTAAACAAGAAAAACAAGAATAGCTGAAGGAAATTAAGAGAGTATTCGTATGGAATCAACCTGCTTAATCCACAATAATGGACATCAAATTTTGAAAACCTATCACATTAAGAAAAAGAGGGACCATAACCAAAGTTATAGCTATATATTGCTTGTAGTTTCAAAAAGAAACAAAGCAGCAATACAAAAGCAGCTAATGCACTTCACTATATGTTTCATGAACATCAACTATGGGTGACCTACTCTTACTGACAGGTAGAAAGAAGTAGTTCACTGTCCATCCATGCAAGGAGCATCAAAGGGCCTCTTTTTTTTTTTTGGCTAAGATGCCTTTGAGATGATATACATGGAAGATGGAGGTTGATCGTATGAGTTATTATGTGCTGTAACGTTATCCAGAAGAATTTATAAGCTATTGTAGAAAAGAACCCAAATCAGGATGTATGTTGTGACCTTTTGTGATAGAAATCATGATCTTTCATCCAACAGGGTATACATAGCTGTTCAAGAGCCAGTCCTGTATACAGGTTAATAAAAAAGATGGGAGTATGCAATCACCGATCTGCCTGGGCATGTTGGCAGAATGGAAGTGGTGTTTCAGAACTTTGGATTCAAGAACATAAAATACTAAAGAGTGAGAGAGTTGATGTATGGCACCATGTCAGGTTGAGCATATTACAAAACTCTTTTTATGGATTTTTATATTCTTCTCACAAGTTCTTTTTCCATGTCATTCCAGACATCTATGGCACTGCTTGAAAATTAAATAGAAAACACATATGAGAATGACAGAACAGAAGTACTTATAAAAGTCATTTTTGGTGAGTTCCGTATTACATCTGAGCTGTTCTGATGATGACTGATCTTCTTTAATAGCTTAACGAACTCAATTTAACATCGATACTATGTATATTTTTAAACCATCACAGCAAGGTACCTGTAAAGGATTGTATACATGACAGAATAACAATCAAAACCGAATATGCTAAAACTCCTGCAAATGCATAAGTTTCAGAGAGAACCAGACATCCCCATAATTAATCTTCAGCCTGACAACTTGAACGTACAATAGCACATTCCATGACACAATTGAGTTTAAGAAAAAAATGAAAAGAAAGGAGAAAAGGAAAAGGGTCAGATTGCTGAACAACTATCACCGTAGTCTTCAAGTAGGACCATGCTTTCAACCAAGACCAGCCAATTATGATCAAAACCACCATATCCATCTGCTGCACTAATGTAGCCCTTTTGTTGGCATACATAGTTAAGATACATTTCCATATACAAAGAAAATAGCTCTAACAAAAAAATAGATAATCCACATTAAGCAAAACATGAAAAGATTGCCAAGCTTTTAACTAGTAATAAAGCAAAATAGTTCTGCAGAGAAATTTCATTTGGCAAGAAATGTTGGATGACTTTGACAAGGCTCGATTACCATGTTTGCATACTTAAAGTTGAAGTACTGTCTCAAGGTCCTTCCACACTTGTGTATCCTTCTTAGCTCATTTTCTTCGACCTAGATCTCCTACCAATCTTTGAGCATATAACAGTCATTTGAACATTTCCAATATGGCAAAAGCTTCATTATTGTGTTAATTTTTAAATGGATAGCTATACTTGTGAAAGTATCAACTCTAGAAGATTGTACTGCCTCGATGATAAGTAGGCATCTTTCATTGTTCTTGAGTTGTCTCATGATGATCAATAGGCATGGTTCTTTGCTCTCTCGTTGTCTCATGACAGCAACAAAACTGTAACCATGATATTGCCAGCTAACTCATCTTTAATCTCTCTTAAAGCATCTCTTCATTCTGTAATATCTCATTTTTAAGATACCCAAGCACTAATTGCTACGTGTCATGTTTCAGTATGAAGATAAAACAAGGTCCAAATATAATAATTAGACCACTTTTGAAGATGGTGATAGGAAAAAGAAATACAAAAGCAAAATAGACATTTAATGCAAAAGGAGAAACCACAGTCACATAGCACAGATTCATCGGCTTCCCTAGAATAAGGTGACAAAAATATAAACAAGAGTTCAGAGAATGACAAATATGTATATAAATATTCAGAACATGACTGACATTTAGAATAACAATGAACACAAAGAACTACAACATTGTAGTTGATCGACATAACAAACTCTTACACAGAACCAGTTTATGTGGAAGCAACATCCATAGAAACTCTCACTATATCATTTTCCATATTGATAGATTAGCCAAGAGTAAGAGATAGGCATTAATATTCCCTCTAATAAGGAAATCAACAAACTATATGAAAGCAAAACCAATATATCTGCAATGTCTTCCAGTGAAGTAGTATGGACGATATAGAAAATATGCAATTTTAAGGACAGCTGAGAAAATAAATTTGTTACCAGTAGTAATTGTTGTTTCCGGATTTTCTGTACGAAGGACGAAAATACACCTTAGGACAATGCTACGCACGCTTCCGGTTTTTTTCAATTTTGGTTTGCTATCTTTTGTAAGTTATTTTGTTTAAATTTCTAATAAACAAGCAAACAGTTTTGTTAGCCTTCTTAGATTGCATCCGGTATATATTATAAATCTGTGATCTAACAGTGATACCATAAACAAGACTGACAAAACCTATCTCATCTCCTTTGGCTTGGTTTTGTCATTTGTGCTTTACCATTCAGTCATATAACTAGAAAGACTACAACAACAACTAATCCTACTCCTAAAATGATGCAACCCTTGAATACCATACTGATTCTTTGATCTCTGATATTGCCTACTATAAACAATTCCGTCTTTGTCAAAAAAAACCAAAGGCCACGATTAGAAACAGATGAATGGAATGTTCAAGTGCACGTGATTACTTCACTAGATCATTACCACAATACTACCTTACAATTTGATATCAACACCTCTGCCTCAGACCAAACATAACCACAACCAAGCCGACAAACCTATCCTATCTATTTGGAACGAAATTTCGCAGGAGGAGACAGAAGAAATGGAAATTAGTGGAGAAATATGGGAAGGAGAGGTATTCATTTAGGAAAATCCACACAAAGCAATCCCTTGTTTTACTTTCTGATCACAGGTTTCCAACAGAGGAGCAGCCAGTATTCAGATGGCCACTATATGTCCTCCACATGCACTAGTCCTCTGTGTATCTCTCAACCAACCTAAACTTGCAGATCATATGGCTAGATAATCTAACTACAAAGACTAAAGGGCAACTAAAGGAGGCACAATCTAAAATTCCCTAACCAAATATTCCTTCAGATTGGATATTTAGAACACCATATCACAGACAGACAGGTCTCCTTTAAATAACTTATGTTGACATATGTTGCATAAACCTTTGTACCAAAAAAGACTGCAAAACCCTGGCATTTTTAATAAATGTACAGTTACATTTATATGAAGCCCAAAAGGAGTCACACTACAACTATATATCAAGTAAGTGAACAGAATTTTATAGTACAAGCATCATCAATAAATGCTATTGCTGAAACACTTATATTGAATGTAACAAAATCATTAAATTCCATAACGGCAATAGAAATAAATGAGGCCTCGTCTCCACCAAACACGCAACAAACTCATGCATAATCCAAGAAAAAAGAAACCAATCATTAATTTGCCAGAAAGCAAAACAGAACGAGGAGTTAATAAAGAGAAGCCTGACAAACAAAACACAAAACACACAAGGCATGAAATCCAAACATCTATCAGTCAGCCAAAAAAACCCCAACAAGAGGCATCAAAAGTGGATCTAATCAAGACAGGCTTCTCCCAATATCCCTCCTTGCTTTAAAAGATCCCACCTTTCCCACGAAAATGCCCGAAACAAACCCAGTTGAGAGAGACAAAGCCAAAAAGATCGCATCTTGCGAAGCCGGAGTGGGAGCGGAGGAGGAGAAGGAGGGGCACCTGCGAGGGAATCCTGGTGAGCGGTGACGGCCTTGTGCATCTCGACGAGCTGCTCGCATATGGTGGCATAGACGGAGATCTGGCGGCGTAGCACCTCCATCTGCTCATCTGTCATCACCTTCACGTACAACACCCCCTCCGCCATCCCTTCCCCTCCTCCCCTCCTCTCCTCCTCCTCTCCCCTGTTGGTCTGACCACTAGTATTACCCGCACAAGCCTTCTCCCACTCCATTCCCCTCTCCCCCACTCAAAAAAATCCCTCCTTCCTCTCTCCCATCTCCTCTCCTTCTCCCTTTCTATACGTCTGACTGCAAAAGGGGCAAGTAGAAGAAATGGAAGGAAAGTAGAAACGAGGGAAGACGCGCTACAGTACGAAAGGAAAGCACGCGCGGGACGCGAAGATTGGGGGACTCTCTCTCCCCTCCTTAAAGTAAGTTCTTTGTTGCTATATATATAAAGAGATTGGAAGATAGATATTGGCGGGCGTAGGAGGGACGGGCGTGGAGTGGAGGCTACGGGTGGAAGACGGAAGCAGAGGATGAGTAGAAAACGGAGGAATAAGACCGTAGATGATACGGTGGAGAGAGGAGTGGGGAAAGGTGACGGGGGTGGGTGGGAATGAGGTTGCTGTACGTTGAAATCTCCATGAGATCATAATTACTAGTGTCGGATCAAAAGTGATGTGATTTTGATATGACACGTACGCTGGTGGTGGTGGTGGTTGTGGGGTTTCTCTCTCTTGTCAGTGCGTGACGTTGGGGTCAAGCCTTTCGTTCCATTTCCACCAACGGTCCATTGCCGCACCTTTTAAGTTAACATATATATATATATATATATATATATATATATATATATATATATATATATTATATATATATATAATTGAAATAACTAAATTAGCAAATTGGACGGATCAAGAAACGATATATCTTTGACTATATATTTATTAAAATTTAAAAAAAAATTAATAAATTTTTTTTAATTCAAAAATAAAAAGAAACTACCAAAGAGCAACCCTTTCTATTTATTATAAAAAAATAATTTTTATTATATCTAATTAATAAAAAATTATTTTAAAAAAATACTTAAAAAATATTACTATATTTGATTGTAGATAATTCTATATAGAAAAATAATGAAATTGATAAATATATTTTTTAATATAAAATAATTTTTAATATTAAGATCACGTTATCATCTCTAATTAATTTTTATATAACGACTATAATTATATAATTTTTTACATAATATTATTTTTATTTTTATTTTTTTATAAAAAAAATTTATTGAATAGATTTGAAAAGACATCTGAACAAATTCGATGATTACATATACGATTTTATTGAAGATATTTTTATCAAGTATGAATTACTATCATTCAAAAATTTACTAAATATCAATTTTTCATGATATTTGTTTTACTTTCTATCTTCAAAAAATAAGTATGGAATCTACTAATTTATTTTATCATTTCTTTCTTTCATTTTTAATATTAAATATAATAATCTAACATGAAATTTATTTTTTCATGTCAAATTATTTCCAACCAAATATATCCTTAGAATTAGTTGAGATAATTCTTCCCCTTTCTTCCTCCTATTTTCTCAATCATCCTCTTATGTGTACTCGATTTAGGATTAGTGTTTGCGGAAGCAACCACCACCTTCCTTCTCTCTCTCTGCCTCTCTTATCTTTTTTTAAGGAAAAAAATTAGTCTATTTTTTTTTTTAATTTTGTATTGAAATATATCGGCTTCAGATCATAATATAAAAATAAAAAAAAAAATAATATGGATTTGCATCGTACCAAATTATTGACTGACCAATATGGATTCTAATATTGATTTCGTGGGTCTTAGAAAAATCTTTTTAAAATCTTGGCTTGCCTTGATTAGTGGTAGTTTCAATCATAGTTCACCATCATTAGAGAACAGCATGCATTACTCAAACTTATTTTTATTATATATGTCACTGTTATTAAGCCAAAAATATCTATGCATGAAATAGATGTTATAACGTGCACCATTGGCCAATATGGGGGCAGTCATGGCAGATGGTTATTTTGACAATGTCATATTTGATTCTATGTAAAAAGTACTATTATAGTACAACTATAAATAATAATTTAATATTTGTTGAATTATTTTATTAGTAAAAAAATGTAAGTGACTCGTATGATGTAATGTGCTGTTGAACGGGGGATCATGAATATTATTTGCAGGTTTACAATATTTATAAAGGCAAGCTAACACCATAACAGTTGTTATATAAGTATGGTTTTGATGCAAGCTGATCATTTGTTAGAGAAGCAAATCAAGATAATCTATTTGTAATGTGTCATTCCTTGCAAGATTTCAACCGATTTGAATGAAATTTGCTGGTTCTTCATCCACTACATAGTCCGTCAAATCTCAGGTACTAATGTAACTGTGGTTGGACTTAATTGAATCCAATTTAATCGTACAAAAGCCTTGCATGAACTAGTCAAATTGGAAACATATATTCTAGACAAAATGGGTGTAGGTCTCTGCTCAGGGCCAAATTGGTTCGACCATAGTGATTAACCTGGCTCACATATTGCAGGTGACCAACAAATCTAGGATGGGAAATCTTACTAAAATGTAAATAAAAACATTTTTATTGGTCATAACTCTTCAAGGTGAACCATATTGTTTGGTAAGAACATGTGAACCATATGGTCAGTCAAGTGTGGAATGGAAAAAGTTGGGAGAGGTCTTTCATACCATCAGTCCACCAGTGGCCAGAACAATAGAAGTCATGCTTCTTTACAAAATACCAAGTGTAAGCACTCTGGAAGGGTAGACTGAGGTGTTAAAACCCTTTTGAATATGTATGAATAGATGTAGTGATTTGTGACGACTGTTTACACCTTCATCCAAGCGGAATAAGAATGAATTCTCACTCTCAAGGAATAAAAACTCCTAATTCTAGAGTAATTGCCAAGCCATTAGTGGTCCAATATCTATGAGCAATACATCTTAAATGCTTGTGTTGATGCCAAGAATTTGAGAAGCAAAACTGGTAAACTAGTAAAACCTAAATTGAGAAGCTATAAGCTGGATTCACAACTTTTGCTTCCTTTTAATTAGCTATGCCTTATAATTGTCAAAGAAGAAAATGGCAGAGAACCTACACTAATTAATAGGTAGAAAAGTTTTAAATTATATGGTGCATGCTTTGCCGCAGGCACTATTTTCACATTCCATTGGATAAAACTTCTTCATGGTCTAATCACAAATTGAGTGTACGGAGATAATTTAATCCATTGTTAGAGGACATTGTAGTGATTATATCCATGGAAGCATTTGTCCCTTCCACAAAATGTCAAGGTTTTTTCCACTCAAAGTCAGCAAAGTTCCTTTTACAATTCTGGTCCTATTTTCTTAGCAATTAATTGAATAAATTCTTATGTGACCCCCAGACTAACTGTTAGCTTCTGGTAGGCCCAGCCTTGTTCTGAAAACTCTGTAAATTACGTTGGAGAGCAGAAGAAGAGAGAACAGAATTTATTTGATCCGGTTGTTTTATCTTTTGTTAGCCAAAAACTCATTGAACCACTCGAGTTAATTCTTTTTGGTAAAAAAATTATATAAATTGGTTCAATTTTTTTTGTCCTCCGTAGTTATTTACCCCACTTAATCCGTGCATAGATAAATTACTCTATCATATAAGATAGAATAATTCATTGTAAAATAAAATGAAGTGGGAGTAAGTTAACAATCTACTTTGGATAAACTTGTTTAATTTTCAAGTACAAGGATGGGAAATTGGTGAGAAATAAAGAAGAGAAATCGAGAATGGACTGCATGTGGACCAGTGCCTAATCTTTATTAGGCTCGTGATTTAATATGACTTATCCTATGATCACTAGATTCGGTTGGAGAAGGTTACTGGCTTGTAGACATGCATGCATTCAAGGATTCAACGAACCTATATATATGATATCATATCTTATTCGCGTATATCCTACATGGTTTGTCTTGTCTCCTCTTCAGTGTTTTTTTTTTTTTTTGACGGCTAAGACAGAATACTCATAAAAATCTATTATGAATACGATCAAAATAAAATAAAATAAAATATTATAGAAGAGTTTAGCAGAAGCAGTCTCTGATCAGTCCACAGAATCTCAATGATTTGGTTGGAATGTCATAAAATGGTAGACATGCATGCATCTCAACTTTCCAACTTCGCTCAGTTTACATTATTTCCAGTTTCCCATGAGCAGCGGTGTTATAGTATCCAATGCGTAGCTTTTTGATGGATCCATTTATGTTGGTTACTTATCAGACCAATCAGGATGTTACACGTAATGCTACTTTTGTTGGGTAGGCAGTTTGGTGCTACTTTTGCATCTCTCTGTTCCCATTAGTTTAGCTATGGAGAGGGATCCTTCTTTTTTCTTTGGGGTAAGATTCCCCTTTCCTCTTTAATGCTTGTGATTTCTCCACGGCAGCCTTTGGTCTTGGCCATGCTCGTTGGACTTTTTTATGCTCTTCCAGAAGATGAGAACACTTTAAGTCATGCGGCCAGAGAAATGGCATCATATGCCGCTTGACTTCTTACGTATTCGTGGGTGCGCCTTTTTGACCTTGGCGTCCTGACCAGCCTTTACTGCCATTGGTCCTTTCAGCTGGTCCCACTGCTGAAATTGGAACCTTTAATTAGTAGGTCAACACGTGTAAAAGCACACAACGGTGGTGCTCGCAAAGAGAAATTATCAGGCAGACGAGTCCAGCTTAGCGTCTTGCTTGGGATTTTAAAAATAATAATAATAATAATAATAATATTTTTAAAATAAAAATTTTAAAAAAATATTTTTTTTCTCCGTAATAGAAAGTAAAGAAGAAAAAAAATATATTATAAATTTTTTATTATTGTATCTTTGAAAAAAATCCGACAAATTCAACAAAAAAATCAAAAAAAATCTAATTTTTTAATTTTTTAATTTTTTATTTTCATTATTTTTTTTCATCCATAGAAGTCTCACCTGGATGGGAGGCTTAGGTGAAATGCTTGAAATAAGTCTGAAAATTGAAATATAATATTTATTTTATTTTTTATCATTAAAGATAAGATGAAAATTATAAAAGATTCACTAGCTCTCGATTCTTTTCTCTTCAATTCCATTTGATTTGGAATAGAAAAAAATTATAAATTTAAAAAAATTTATATTCCTTCAATTTTTTTTATTTCTTTTATAAAAAAATTCAACTAAAAAAAATAATTTTTTCTTCCATTTTTTTTTCTCTCCTATTCTTCTCTCCCAACCAAAGTGTAGACGTAGGATGAAATTATTTTTGATGGATTCATTTTAACTTGGGATAAAATTATTAGATAAATTTATTTTATCCTAAATCTATGGTATATCTGATCCATCTAACAATTTCTTCCGTATGAACTATTACTAGTTATAAAGCTGATTTGGTGCTTGAAGGTTAATGATTTAACTTGATCCATATGGCATATCATTGCTGGATATTTGCAAGTGTAGTTGCCATTGAGACGAATCTTGCCCTACTAAGTGATGGTGGGTGGTAGGTCGGCAGCAAACTTGCTGAAATCATTCGGGTTATTGGATGTTGATCCTGATGATCCGGATTTGAATTCTGCATCTTTATCCCAACCTTTTCTTGCCCGAGTTCTCAATAATAAAAAATAATGGAGAATGAAATGTGTTGAATGAAATATATCACTCGCACCTGAACCCAAGCTCCACCTCATTGAGGATTCTACAAATTAAACTTTTGAGCCTAAAATCTTAGATTAAGTTCCAAATTGCTAGGTTGGCCCGTTGACACTCTTTTTGGAATGGTGCCGATTAGGCTATATATGCAGCAAAAATAAGATGAAACTTTGAAATTGTCTATATTATCAATTATCAATGTATTGCTATAGCATAAATTTGGACTTACCATAATAAAATTAAGCACTATATAGCAACTTAGATCATTCCATGTATGAATTAGAATTACTACTGTGGCATACCTTGCAGATGTCCAGCTTATATGCACCAGCAATGAAATTAAAAAGAAATACTCATAAAACTAGTTTAACTCAATCCATCAAATAACTAATGATAGAGTTTACCCAAAAAAAAAAAAAAATAGAGTAATATTTCTATCTCTTTCTTATTATTTTTCTACAATTCTATTGACATGATGATGATGAAAATTTGGTTCCCATGGCACAGCACAAGGATATCAACTCAACATTAGCAATTTTTTTTGATTGAACTCAACAATAACAATTACCTGCACTACTATTCTCAAAACACGTTACCAGTACTTCTATGATAAGCTTTCGGTGAGGTCCAATCCAAATCGAGCCTAAATCCAAATCGAGCCGTGGAAGTGCGAACGTTGTTGCCTCAGGAATTTATGTACTGGAATAAATAAATAAATAAATAATTATTTTAGGAAGAAGAAATAAAAAATTTAAAATATACATAAAGAAATAAGAAACTGGGTCGATGCAGCAAGGAAAAGCTCCCGGCGAGGATCGAACTCGCGACCTTTCGCTTACGAAGCGAACGCACTACCACTATGCTACGGAAGCGACACGCACGATAGTGGAGGATAAATAATAAATTCCTAATATAATTAGAGATGAAGAAACGACCCTATTAACTGATGAAACTTAAAGATATGCCTGGCAACCATGGTGCTTCTACGATGTAGAGATAGGCTTGTAGCTGATTCTCTTCAGCATTATTCTTTGGCTATAGTCTCGGACATTGTTACAAACTGTAAACAAATTAGTGCAGATTTAGCATGGCAATTTCTTCTGGAATTTGGCCAGCACCTTTTACCAAAGAACATATCCTTTTAACACTAACAACCATACTGAGAAGTGCGTAGCACAAAGGTGGCATATCATGAGTCTATTGATCGATTAAAGTTCAGTTAGTGAAGCTACAGAAACACACACACACACACACACCAAAAAAAAAAGGAAAAACACAAAAGAATAAAAAAAAGATGCAAGCTAGTCCAAAAAATAGCAATAACATCTAGAACTTGTAGTTACCAAACACAAGTTACAGTATGAACCATCATAAATTGGAACAATTGAGTTGCCATTAAAACATGAACACATGGAGGCCAAAGGGAAAAGAGGCCTTCAGAGAGAATGTTAACCAGCTCAATGCAAACATGATCTTTGATGGCATCTCTGTTTCTGGAATCAAGTGTGGACATTGCTGCATCTGAAATATTACTTGCAGCTGCAAATAATACATGTTTACAATGTTAAGAGGAAAACTAAGAAATACATAAGAGAAAGAGCTCAATAATTCATGAAAAGGAATCAAAATATGTCCAAAAAAAAAATCAAATCTCTCCCTAAATAAGAGACTTGTATGCAATATTGTCTGTTAAAGAAGAAAACATGTCCACACATCCATACAGTGGCATTTCCCAAAGACACAAGATACCTTAGTGTGAGACAATTCAATCTCCAAAATCTGAAAGTGGGCCACTTCCAAAAATACAAATTTATCATATAAAACATAATAGAACCAATGTACGGACAATTAGATTCAGTTGATCAATGAATGGTCCTTTTTGCTAAAAACTCAAATTTTATGTCATCATTTTAGGAAAAGGTTCAAAGGTGTGCCGTTTTGGCAAAAGCACCTGAACAGCCAAGGATATGTGGATTTGTTGTACTCTCAACTAGTTTAAATGCTAGACAGTTTGTCCCTTGCATATGATATCCAAAAAATTTGCACAACTTTAGCTAATTCTAGACACTCCTTTCAAGATGCAACTTGCCAAGAGTGTCTACGCATGTCAGGATTGTAGCACTTTTAGAGTTCAGAAATCATATGAAATACCAATATAGTCTAGCCGCAAACCAACATGAGACTACCAAAGAAACAATGCTGATTGAGGTACATTAAGGCTATAGAGCTCCTCACAAAGCGTTCAGCCGGCACATTCACATGCAGTGAGACTGCATCATATAGAAGTTGGAATTTAAGAGAAAGGATTAGAGCTAAATGAAAGGAAAAGGAAAAGAAAACCAACAACAGAGGCTCCAACGATGCAAATTCATCGTCATTGTGTATATTGACTTATATTCATGCCAAATAAATTAAAATGCACATGATATTGTGCAAGAGCTATGCATGTCAGCAAGTGATTTGCTTTCAATGAAACTAAATTTGCAGGACTTGCAGTGCGTGATGCATAAATGCAGAATGTATAGGAGATCATTTAAGCTTCTAAGTTCAGAAGATATAGTAACATATGAGAATAAACATCTTGTAACATGAATGGTATGGTTGCAATTAATGCAATTAGCCAAGGATGAAAAGGCTCACTCATTCCCAACAACTGTTATCAGTTGGTTCAAATTCTAGGTGTTGATTGAGGAAAAAAGAAAAGAAAAGAAAGGAAACGCCCTGCTCTATTTTGTAGCGATATCACCACATGATTTTTATGTACATCAATACAGAAACCACTCCAACAACTTCCAGAACTTCCCTGCAAAAAGACCATGTCTACTTGATATTTTTCAGCGCTAGGCCTAGTTCAAGAGCAAGCTGAGAGACCAATGCAATTGTAAGGTAGACTTTAGCTGAGTTCAACAATAAGCCGATCAGTTTAAAAAGATAGAAAAATAATGCGACAGGTCAAAAAAATTACACAAGTTAGTAGAAATTTGACTCTAAAAGGAATGCTTAGCAAATGAGGATTAATAAAGCAAACCCAAATAGTAAGGAAGACGTTTGATGGTTATAGTTTTTGACACCAACTACAAGTATAAACTTAAGAAAGACTTCCTGCATGCAAGACCAGTAAACTGATCCCAACAGGGGAAGACAGCAGGATAATTATTCATTAAATAACTATGCATGTGTATGTGCTTGTAACAGGAAATTTCAACATGTAGTAAATGATTATGATGCTCTGTCATTGAAGTACATGAATTGAAGTAGGGCAACAATGGACAAGAATATAAGCATGGAACTCTCTTTTGATTGCCAAAGTTCATGAAAAAGACATACTGTGCTAGTTAAATAGATAGGGAGAAAGCATTCTACTGAAGAGTAATATTACAAAGCAATGCAGTGGACCCAAAGAAATATTTGATAAATAGGATATTCTGAGATTATAAACAAGGACCTCAATCTGGAGTATGTTCAGTAGAGATTCGATAGGAAAAATGCATAAGCTTCTTGCTGAATAATATAATGAGGAACCATTGATTAAACAGTCATCAAGAGTACAACCATAGACAATCATGAGAGGATGAAATAAGTCCTAATATAAAAGGCTCTTTGGAACCCATGATTGTCCACATCTCATAAGCACTCAGCTGGACACCAAATAATACCCTCGTTGGAAGCGGATCTAGACCTTTGTTGAAGACTATGAGTTTCCAACTTCCATTCCTCTCGTCACTTAATAAATATTTGTTAAATCCTTTATGCAGAAACTTATAAGTAATATAGCTTCTGGCAGAAGCAATTCCTATATCATGCAAACAAAGCCATCTGTATTTTTTAAAAAAAACTCCTGAGTAAACAAGGCAAATCTCCATATCGGACATTAGTTATATTACCTGACCTGGATATTTATGTCTTTATAACCTGAAAGCAAGATAAAAGAAGCAGCACAAAGAACATCCATATCTTCAAGCTATGGTAGAGTTCACTTGTCTAGGTGAGGAGTCCTTTACACGGGTTCCAGAGGTTCAAATTACTGAGATAGTATAACAAGATAAACAATCAGTGGCTTCTCATTTTGGGAAAAATTGTATGAAAAACTGATAGATGTGTGAGAGACAGCGATTGTTTAGCTGGGAATAGTCTGCCTGCATGTCTTATCTCGAATTGTTTGCATACAAATACCGTAGCAAGGCAGTTTTGACATAGATTCTCAACCCCACAATGCATGTTCAGAGTCTCTAATTTTGATTGAGTGGATTCTTTGATTTCTCAACCTATTCCATGAGGCCAAAATTGAAATGAGTGATTAGGAATGCTCCCAAGATGTTAGAGCTGGAGATAGGCTAACTTAGAATCAGATTTCGAGACAGGCCCGAACAATAATTTTTGGGCCAGGCTCAGACATGCCACTGGCCCGGCCCGGGCCCAACCGGAGCTCGAGTTTCCCTCAGCTTGGGGCCTAGATCATGTACTGCACTGTTTTCAGGTTCTTTGTTTGCCTTTTTATTTTATTATTATTATTATTATTATTATTATTATTATTAATTTTTTTGCTTACCGGTTCTCGATCCGTTTTAGTGTTTTCTCAAGAACTTATTTTGTTCGTGCCTATGCTATTTTGGCACTCCACTAGCTCCAGATTCTTATTCATCTACACCTCAAGCTCGAGCACTTCATCGAGAGAGAGCCCGGCAGCAACAACAGCCAGCATAGGTCCACGAGATTTGACACGGGCAGCATTCGGAAGACGGAACGAAAGGAGAAGAAGCATTCCATGGATCCAATTTTAGCCCAAACGGGTAACACGGCCTAGACAACTCGGGAATCCAAAAAATTTTGGGTCAGGATTGGGGAGGGGTATAGCCCAGCTCAGTTCCAAGCCTACTAAAGGTGTATTATAAGGACAAACGAAAATGGATGATTAAACAAACTCATTGGGGGCGTAGCGAACATCCACTTTTACCTTTAGTTTTCAATTCGATCACTATCATTTAGTGCAGTAATAGTGCACAACAATGTCGTCTGATCAACAAAGAAGCCATGATGCGCTTGTTTTGGCTGACTTCTAACCAATACCAGTTTATCTCATGCATTAAACATGATCATTTTTGACTGCAGAAACACCCCAAGTTTATCTCATGCATCAAACATTATCCTCCTAAGAAAGACAGCATCTGACCATTCCAAGACATAACAAGAATTTTAATTGAGAAATACAGCATGTTGGAGAAACTCCAACACAACGTCTCAAAAATTTATTGAGCAACACCACACAGCAGAACTAAAAATAAGGTTTCTCTCACCACCATGTTCATAGCCGTCAACCGAACGGTTGCTAACTAACTTCCAGCCCCCCAAAACAATAGTGCCAAAGCATAATATTCATGTTCTGCAAATAGTCTAAATTTATCCTCAGTGACATTTATCGCAAAATGCCTTCGATCCGCACAATCTCATCTCCAAAAATTAATATATATATTAAAAAAAAAAAGAAGAAGAAGAAATACAGATAATCATATTAAAGTTCTATTTGACTAAATTTTTAATATACCAAAAAGCACTTTCGACCTCTTAAAATGTCCTTCGAATGTTACATTAATATTTAATAAAAATATCAAAAAACTATTTTAACTTTACAAAAAAAATTTAAAATTTATTTAAAAAAACTATATTTTAATTTTTTAAAAAAATATTTTCTGATTAACATAAAAAAATTATTTTACTCTTCATAAATCACAAATCACTTTACCAATATGATTATCTAAATAATAAATAATTTTTTCTTAGAAACTCTATTTTCAAAAATTTTACTTCTAAAAACTTCCAAATTTCTACTGCTAACAACAATCTCAAATAATCCCAAATAAGACGAATAACCTAACCGGACCTACCCACGTTGAAATCATTGAATTTGTAATGAAATCATATTTAGATGCCTTTGCACACAACATTCACAAAGAGATGGCAGTGTTTGAGTCTCAGACTACATCGATGACATTCCCTATAACTCAAAAGGTTGCATTCCTCATCAGATTGCCAATAGTATTTTATAAAGTTGCGAATAATGCTAGAGATATCACCATCCACTATATACGAACAAAGTGCAACCACTACGAAAGGTGACCACCAGTTTATGATTCGATCAAAAGCTCGATAGAGTAAAATCCCATGTAACAAAACTTCCCAATTACATTTAAAAATAGTCATTACAGACCCTTTTATCTTATGGACCCTTCAAGCAGGGTTTATAACTTGGTTCAAAATAAACTTATCGACAGAATTCATGCATGACTGGACCAGATATGATTTCGTTACCATTTAACACCCATAGAACAAGTCCCCAAGATTCTTTAATTAACTTATTGATCTAGACTTAAAGCCATGTGCTCCAGTCCAGACATTTGCCACCTTTAACTGGTTAGCACACCTAGTGTATTTTCTTTGCTCAACTATCAACAGATGACTAAGCAATCAAAAGCATTCACAGTTGACAAAAAAGCCCATCTTCTAAACGACAGCCTGAAACTTGCAGCTCCTAAAATTTAGAAATGCTAACAGAAGGAGCCACAAGAGTGAAACCTGTTCACCCAAGATGGAGCAAGAAAAAAATTTACATAACACCAGCAACATTTAAAACGGAAATAAGCATAAAAGTAATCAGAATAGACATTAGCATCATGTAAAAGGTGAAGAATTTGGGCTGGTGATGGAACATAAACACTCACAATCAAAGCCCTGAGGACCTTGCCTCACCACCATGAAACAGCAAGCGACCAAGAAAAACTAGCATCTAACTTGGAAGCAAATACTTCTTTTTATTGATTTGACAAAGGGAACAGGAAAGAAAAGTTACCAAGTATCAAAAACCCCTTGTCTCCAACTCCTCAAATAGCCAACAACACCATGTACAGCAACCAATCGCTACCTTCCCTTCCCCCTATATCCCCTATATCCCGAAAACAGGCAAAAAATGGAAACCACGTAAAGAAATCAACACTGGGCTTCTTCTGAGGCCATGCAGTCATGTGCGTTGAAATAGATCTAACAGGTACACAATGCCACAAGGGGTACCAAATCATAAAGTTTCTTTAAAAAGATGCCTACAAGTCTAACGTCACACGAGTTGTGAACGATGCAGAGGTCACAACCAACAAAAATAAGTGTTGGTACATTTAGTTACCAAACGAAAAGTTTGCTATCAAACAAAAAAGGCCAATAGAAGTTCAGAAAACCACTTCTTTCTTCAAGGGAAGAGAAAAAACCACATTGCATTACCAGATTAGAGGAATTCAACCAAGAGTCATACACACCCACATATGATTAGCAAACGAATACTCAGAAACCATACAAGTGGTAAAGCCCCATTCAAACTCCAGGAGAATAATTTTTTCGACAAGTAATGCTTATAAAATATGAGTAAACTACATTCACAGAATCCTTTCTGATAAAGAGAAGAACCACGATATCTTTGAAATGATGACGGGAAACAAAGCAAAGTTAATAAACCAACAGAATCCATGGAACACCGCAAGGAATTATAGGCATTTTCCTACCCATGTCACCAAATTACTAACGAGTAAAAAGCTATTGTCACCTAAGCAGTATCAGATGATCCAAATAAAGCTCAATGCACCAAAAATTTAAATCTAGATAAGAAATTAACCACAAATATCAGAAGGGGAGCATAGAACCAGATAATGCATCAAAATCAGCTCCAGTTAGACGACATTAAGTACAAGGTGGTGATGGACAGCAGAGATGCAGCCGTCCTGCGTCCAGCCACATCTCTACAAAAGGGTATAGTTCCCCACGGTAACGAGTCGAATTCTGATTTCTACTTCTAGATCTTTTTCAAAGAGTAGAATTCTAATTTCTACTTCCAGATCTTTTTTTCTAATGAGTAAAAAAAGGGCGGCAAAAGGACGAAATTTAAGAGGGGAAAAGGGGGTAAACAGAAGAGAAGCTTTGATGCGCCATCCTTTGCTTCTCCTTCCACTATCGTCCACCCATTCATCTACTCATCTTCCTCCTCTTCCTGTACCCAACAAAAAAAAGGGGGGTACAAGTTAGGGGGAAAAATCAAAATATATTGCTTAATTAATTGAAACCTAGCAACAGAAAAAATCAATAACCCACCTCTTCGCTCCCTTCTTCGTCCTCATCGTTCACCTCAGACTTGGACTTGTCCGATTCTTCTTCCTCATCAGCTCTACTGTGTGGTCCCTCAGACTAATTCCCGAGAAAAAACGAATTAAACAACAAATTAACTTGGGGAAAACCAAAAATATCAAGTATTTTACGACAACAAATCAATCATGCGGATGTAGAAAGCAACCATTTTGTTATTGTAAGCGGCAATGTTCTTGGTATACTCTGACTTCAGCTTGTTCGCCTTCGCCACGTAAGGAGCCTTCTCCTGGAGTTGGAAATATATCCAACAAGAAGAAAAAAAAAGAAAGAAAAATTAGCAGAAAAAAATAAACTAATCTAATTTACGAGATCAATAAGGATGGAATTGGCGCAGAAAGCTCACAGCTTCAGACAGGGATTTCCACTTATCACCTCCAGCTTTGCCAACCTATTATTTCAAAATCGAATAAAATTCGACAAAAAAAAAAAAAAAAAAAATTGGAGTTAAGAAACGGAGATATCTGGAGAACAAGGAAAAGGACAGCAGATTTGATACTTACCACGGAGACTAGCTTGTTATTAGGGTTCTTCTCCTTGAACTGCTTCCTGAACTCCTCCCTGTCGTCAAAAACCCGAAGAGAAAGCATCAGAAGAGAAATTTCTTGAAAGAATAGATCCAGGCCTGGAAAAAGGCAAAGAGAAACAATAAATCGAAGCTCACATGAAGACAAAGAAGGCGCTGGGTGGCCTCTTCGGCTTGTTCGGGTCCTTGCCGGCCTTCGCCTTCTTAGCCGTTTTCGTCGCCTTCTCCACCCCCTTCCTCTTCGTCGAGAGCCTATTCACCAAAAATTAAACAAAAACGAATCCCAGACCTCCAAACTCCAGATCGGCAAACCTAGCAGACGATATAGAAGGGGAAGAGTACGTACGAACCTGGAATCGGCCTTTTTCGACGTGTCGGCCTTCGACTTCCCTCCTTTCATGTTGAAATCTACATAAAATTCGATCAGATCCGTGAGAAATCGTCGGAAAAAAGACCGAAAATCCACAAAACTGGACGGAAATCGATCGGAAAACAGCGGAAAGGGGGACTTACCTTAGGGTTAGGGTTTCGTCGCGCGAGGGCAGAAAGGTAAAGGGCAAGGAGAGAGAGAGGAGGGGTCGTTGTAAGTGGAGATGGGGTGAGTTGAGAAAGCGTGGTGCGTGCGAAGCAGGGGGATAAGAAGGGGAGGGAGAGGGGTGGGAGGTGCGGGGGCGTGGGGGGAAATCAAAACCCGATGGACGCAGGGCGAGACGAATTGGGAGTTTGGGCGGGATATGAATTTCTTCCGCCACGTCATCGATCCGCGTGATCGCCTCCCATTCGGCCCCTCTCCCTTTCCTCTCGTTACGTGTTCCCTTCTGTGCTTCCTTCTCGGCCTTGGCCCTCGCTCTTGCGGTCTTGGAATAAGGTGGGGCCACGTATCCCCCGGCCACCCCGGGCCCGCGCTGGATCTCTACCACGTGGCTGCTACTGGCACGTGAAATGAGCCCTAACGTTAGCTAAAGTTACCAATTTGTCGGCGCGGATAACTCTGGATTCTGGCCGTCGATTTGTGCAAGATTGGGAAAGGGAACATCGGATGGGTGGCGGCTCATAGGAATTAGCGTCGGTGGGCAGGTGGGTAGTGGGTACCTTTCGGTGGTCTTGATGGATGTAGGCGGAAGGTGGTGCAGTCTGGGTCCGGTTTGGCTGATCCGGGTCCAAGAATGTGGTTGGTTTTGGTGTTAGGATTTGATTATGGGGTGACCTGTCCATTTGGCTGGGATCTAGTCTTGATTTTAACCTAAGTGATCTGTATTTCTTAAGAAAAATATAAGTATTGCTGATTGAATGGCCTGATATAGAGCAGAGCATACGGAAAAATGATGTGGACTGATATTAGTAATCTTTCTGTTGCTTTTTAAGGACATTTATTTTTTATTTTTTTGGATATATTATATTAAATTTGTATAAACAATTGGTCTACAAAAAAATATATATATATTATTTAATTTTTTTAATATATTTTTTTGGAAACACATTGGATTAAATTACTATAATTTTATTTATTAAAAATAAAATATAAATATAATTTTATTTTTGAACATATTAAATTATTATTTTTTATGTTAATTAATAACTCCATCATCACCCTACTTCAACTCTAGTTATCTTGTATCAAAATACGACTTATTTGATTTTGCTTGGGTTGTTAGACTGTTTATTCTTAATTTTTTCCTCTAAATTTTCTACCGAAGTTAGGCAAAAAACTGATGTCCGATATAAACGAAAAAGTCAGTAACAAAGAATGGACAGCTGAGGAAATATGGGATTGAAAGATTGTGGAGATAAAATATGAGCTTAGCAATAGGACAAGATTTATTCTAATAGAGTTTCGGTATTTTTTATCAAAAAAAAAATAGGGCAAGATTTATTGAGGGGATGAATGCTGGAGTACTTGGCCGGCTTTTTTTTTATAAAATTTAATTATTAATCAGATGATTATTTGTAATTAGTTGTAGAGATTTTGTGAGAATTGGTTGTAAAACGCCGCACGTTTCATGCAGTACTAAAAAAATCCATGCAAGAAAGCATGGATCCATGGCCTAATAGATTGGAGGCATTCTAGTAAATAAAATGCTGATTAGATCAAAAGATGGCAGCTAATTAAATTAATTCGAGTTGAATTTCTCTATAAGAGTAGAACGTGCAGCTTGTGCTTGAGCTTGAAGTAGATGTGGGCTAATTTAAATCAAAAGGTTTTTATGAGCTACCTCCAAATGTAAAGTGAACCATGCTGCAAGACTAATAATGTGCTATCATGATTGAGGAACCTCTGGATCCACTCATATGTCAATGTCAAAAGGCCAAATTGTAGCTTGCACGCAAAGCGTTACAAGTTCCCTGATAATGGTTAACCATGCCAATATCAAGGCACCTGCACTGCCACGTTGACTATATGGCCACCATTTGACGTGTTAATATGCAATAAAATCTCCGAGAAAGATCTCGACTGTCGTTGACGTATTTCGTCACGTAAAATATTATCTATTTATAGATTTTATAATTTTATTTTTTAAAAAATATTTTATATAAAAAAAATTATAAATATAAATTTTTTTAACTCACAATCAATATAAAATTATTATTATTCTTCATATTATTAAAATCATAATAAATTAATATTTAAAATTAAAAAAAAAAAACACTTATGGCCCCATAAAAATTCTCCAAGTATGCGTGTAGGGTGCATGCCCCCTATTATTGCATTCCAATTACAAGTTAATCGATCATGATGGCAATTTGTGCCGTGCGATGGAACATATTGTACCTTGAGTTCATCGTAGCTCATGTAGTTTAGCATCTTGTCAATATTAAGGAAATCCACTCCCAACTTTTGACAAGTTTTGCCGACCTAACATAACCTTCCAGATCATTTACCTAATTCATGCCAACCTAGCTAAGTTAAGGTTGAGATCTAATGCCATGTTATCCCAACTTTTGCTACTGGAATCTAAGCCGATGATTTAAGGTCAATAATTGGCCGAGTTGTGGTGTTGTGATCAAAAGCAAAAATTCGGGTTTGGAAGATGGCCGAGGAATTTATTATACTGTCGATGGCAATTAGACTTAGGCTAGGACTAAATGTTGCTTGGCCAATTGGAAAATAGAAAATGAAAGTTTATTTTTTAGAGTTTGTTTGGTGTGGGGCTTTTCGATGATTAAGTTAATAAAATTTTAATAAAATAGTAGAAGATTTAGAAAGACAGAGTTTTCGTAGAGAGAACAAAAAAAAAAACATACACAAATATCCATTATTGTCCTCTTATATAGAAGGGGTTGGCATTTCATTACCAGATTGGTGAAATATACCTAAACCACTTGATGATGACTGTCCAATCGACATGTGGATAAGAATTAACCATTTTGATCATGCAGTAATAACTACTAAGTTATGCGCGCAGATAAATTTAATCATCTTGATTATATAATAGCGGTTGGTCAACCATAATATGTCATAATTATTGATGAGATTATAATCATATTCTTGATGGATATTAATCGCCTTTAATTGAACTTCAATCGGAGATACATGCCTCTTCTCTATTGCTCGATTCAAGCAGAATGGCACTTTGGCTACGCCAAAATAAGCACTGTAGACAAAACCGAGCTCCAATACCTTGACCTATAATGACATGAGGTCCACAAATATACACCATATCATCAGCTAATCTAACTGCATGTGTGCACAAGATACGAAGTATTATAACCTATGATTTGGCTATGAATGCATATACATGAAATGAACCTTGCTTGTAGATACTTTCAACAAAAAGTATATCTATATATATCAGCAATTAAAGAAGTTGGGGCAGAATTATCATCTCTTTAGTCGAGAGGGTGAATCCAGGGGAAACATAATTCTATCACTTTGACTTCAAGCAAACATTAAAAAGAAGCCATAGCTGGAATTCCCATTTCATTTGGATACATATTCCAGCAAACCAAGGATAAGATAGTTCTTTATGTGTTCCTATCATTCATAGACACCTGGCCAATCTCTAATATATGACTCATGAATAGCTAGAGAGTTAACCCAATCATAGGGACCTACTTTGCAATGCTCAAAAAGAGCCGCAAATCGAAATCACACATGAAATGGGAAAGCATTAAAGATGGTCGAAATGCGACAAACATACAATAATGCAAAGATGAACAATCCCCTGGCAATATGTAATTAAGCTTGCACTGTTCAAGACTTGATCAAATTTTCTATAAAACCTTACGAAGGAAGTAAATAGAGGTACGACCAATTAGCTCATCCATTACTAGATATAATCTACACATGCTCTATAAGAAAAATGAGTACTTCTCAAAGCAATCCATTTCATTACCAAAGAAAACTTAATATATCAAATCTCAAATATCAAAGTTCAGGCACAAGTATTTGCTACAAAGGGAAAAGACAGGACAATAAATGAATGTAGTTGTTCATGGATGTTGTAGACCCCGTTCAATAGTACGCTAAATCGAGCACATTCAAAGACGAGACGACACAATCCTGCCTTCATTAAATTGACTCATAAATGAGTCGGTCGGTCTTCAATGCCTTGGGTCACATAAAATAAGTAACAAGCTTGTTTAGCCAGGAAATAAGCAAAAATATTGAACATTTGAGCCAAGGAGCGGAAGTCACCGCACAATGGAGTCAGGAGTTGGACTGGGAGGTTTGGCGACGAACAAGAATTACTGGGTGTCGACGAGTTTCTTAAACTTTGATTATTTATATTTGGAGTAAAAAAAAATTTAAAATAAATTTTTAAAATTTTAAAAAATTATAATAGATCCAACAATCTATCTCCACTCTAACGATATTAATAAAAAATAAAATAACTAAAATACCTCAGCCATTTTTTTATTTCATTTTATTTTTAATTTTTTTTAAAACCATATTTATGATATTTGATAAAATTTAATTTCTCTTATGCCCTTCGCATCATAATGTTGTTTAATAGAGGTCGGCAGCTGGATCTTTCTGCATTTTTTTTTTTAAAGTTTTGAAGGTGGTTAGCAAATTTTTTTTTGGATCCAAATGTAAATTGGTCAAGCTGTCGCTTTAATTTTTCGTTTTTTTTTTTCTACTTTCCTCTAACCCGCCGTCCATCCGCCCAACGAGCCGCCGAGGGGATGTGAGCCGGTGGTTCCGCTCCTGTCGACCCGATACCGGATCCTCTCCCCCGTGGCGACAACGATGGGCGGCGCAACTCCCGGCGACGGCGACCCTCTCTCTCCCCTGTCTACGTCCTCCTCTTCATCGTTCTTCCGCAACTCCTCGACGGATTCGTCGAGTTCCTCAGAAAGGTAATCGGATCCCCAACGCTTCCACGAGTTTCTAGCAGATTTCTCTCTCTCTCTGCGTTGAATTATTTTACTCCGGTCAATTACTGCGTTGCCTCGACCCTTTTCCTTGGAAAATTGGCTCCCCAGGAGCTTAATTTGATGCTTTTAGTGCGTTGTCTCGTCATTTTTACTCCAGTCAATTACTGCGTTGTCTCGTCATTTTTTTTTTTCTAAGACAGCTTTAGATCTGCAGACTGGGTCCTTGGAATGGCTTCTCTTGTTGTTCCTGTTAAAAAAACCCAATGGCTTGTAATCTGATCTATGTTTTGGAATTTTAGCATGAAACCATGATGAAGCGTGTATTCTTTTGGCTTCTGAATCTAGTTGTAGTCTTCGCAGATGTGTAAAGTTGCTTAGATAAGGTTTTAGGCATGTTAGAGGTGTATATAACAATTAAAACTGGGAATGTTGAGCTTAATTGTATCTGTATTGGATTGGATGGCTCGGTTGAAAAATACTTGTTGATTATAGGTTTGTGGCATCTCGGCATCTTAGTGGAAAGGTTGGAATCACTGATCGGGGAATTCGTTTGTGGTTTGTGTCTCACTGATAAGTTGAAATAGCAATCAAATTTTGTCAGAACATTTTTTCCGAGATACTTTATAGTCTTTACTGGTATAGAGATTCAATGAATGGATAGTGTATGGAAATGCATATTGATGTGTTCACCTGGTGTTATTAGTCTTCCTGTATAAAAGGAAACCTCCCTGAGATATTCAAGGCCTTAGGTTTGTAGCATATTTTCAGGTATAGGGGAGATTATCTTTAAGATTTTAAAATCTTCACTCATTGACATGTAAGTAAGAGAGCAATGGCTATCTGAAATGCCAGACTCTTTAATCTTCTTATTCTTCTTAGGGGGTGCTGGGTTGGGGGGATTGGGGGTCTGGAATCGAAATGGGAATGGGTGACTCCCATTCCAATCATTTGGTTGGGAGGAGTCCATTGTGATTCCGATTCCAAGGTGGAATGGGAATGGTCCAATCTATATAGGATTCAATCCCTACTCTCCTTTACGGATTCAAATTTTCATTACAATTTCGATTCCAATTTCGGTCACGAACCAAGCGCTTCGAGGGATTTGGCCATTCTAATTCTGATTTCAAACCATTCTGATTTTCATTCCGATTCCAATCGCGAAACAAGCCACCCCCTTAGAGTAAAAGGTGTGCTAGTAATCTAATAAAATAAAAGATGCTTTTGAGTTGTTTTCCTTCCGGGTAACATCATATTTTAATATCTCAAATTAATATGTCATTTTATCTTTTTTTACTTTTTTCCACTATAAACTGGAGCATATGGGGTATAGCCATAACATAATTAACTAGTTTTGTCTCAGACATTTCATTTTGCTTTTGAAATTCTTAACCTCCATTTATGCAAGGAAGAAGCTTTTTGCATTCCTCACAACAAATAACTTCCATCCATGTTTAATTAAATCTTCCTCACTCTTTGTTAGTGATTTGAAACAATTAGGAGTCTCTCTTAAAGTTTTAAATATTCAATGAGCGTGATCTTCTTATTCTCCTGGGTCTTTTATAGTCATGAATTCAATTTGTTTGGCTGATAGAGAAAAAAAGAAACTTAATTCCATATTTGATCTCAAATCCCAGCTATTGTCCCTTCAAGCAGGCACTCTAATATTGCCGACATTTTTCAAATAAAGTATTAGTATATGAATTCATCTTTTTGTTGATTTTTCTATCTTTTCTCGAATGGTGCAACATGAATTTGAGACCCTCATTTGTTATGCTCATCTGCAGCCTTTGTTGCTTGCATTTGATCGTTTGAAGTATCTCATATGATTTGTCCTAAGCTTGTTCTTCATGGGCCATCTTCTAAGTTTGTTCTAGTGCGCTCAATTGAATGCAAGTTTGTCCCCCATGTGTCAATGCCCATCCAACTCAATATTCTCATTTTCTCTATCCTTATATAGTTGGCCTTTACAATGACCAACATCAATATCTACTTAACAAAGCTAGTCTTGCACTTGTTGCAAAACTTCTCCTTGCAAAGCTTAATGAAGGACAAGATTATATGACTTTGCTAAAGGACATCTTCACTTCGTCTACATTGCTGTAAATTCATATAACATTTTTCTGTCACTCTGACTTTTTAATTATTGAGGGTCTGTCAATGCCTTTTGAGTGGGCTGGCCTGAATCCATAAGGAGAAAAAAAATGTTATATTTGGAAAAAGATCTGATGCTGAGGTCTTTTTTGAGATTTTGTTGAGCATTTCCCTACTAAAAGTCTTCTGATTTTCTTTTCGGTGAGGGTTGAGGAGCAATGAAGAAGTTCAACTGCAACAAGAAATCAAGCAATTTTTAAAAGAGGCAGGCAAATTATCGATGTGGGTGATTAATCTCTCTAAGAATGTCATTGTGTTACACTTTATGAGATTAATGAGCATAAAATTTGATTATGATCCTTGTTTATTAACCCTCTCTATATATCTTGGATGTCAAATTAGATAATGAACATCCATTATTTTGCATTTTCATCAGGCTTCATTAATAATGCATCGCATATATATTGTGAGGAGATGCATTCCTGTGGTTTTGTTTGTGATTTGTAGGCCCTCCGCATTTACACTTGGGAGGCAAAACTTAGATGGACAGCTGCAGCTAAAGAGAAGGAGCTATCTAAAGTATGTGAATTAGAACTTTGTTGTTTTTTAAATGGTTGATACGTTTGGAGAAAGGAAAATATGTTGTTGGTAGAATTATGAAGTCATAATGAAGTGATTATTGTAATTTGCTTAAGTATGTTTTTTACGCACTCTATGGTTTGATCCTTGACTTTTTGCACTTGGAAGGGGCATACAAGTTGGCATGCATCATTCATTGTTTTTTTTTTTGGTAAAATCATACATTGTTAGTTGGTGGTGGCATGATGGGAAATTCTTATTGGGTCCATTTGGACTATTCAACCTTTTGTGCAAGCTGTTGCAATTATTGTCTTAAACTATAGTAACATCAAAATCTTATGACTATGTAAATGTGATCAGTCTAATTTGGGTTATAGACATTTTATTTCTATGATTGCTATGTTCTCTATGCAAACAGAAGCGACTTTATTACCAGTCAAGAATCATAATTTTCAATGATTGTGACATGTCAAGAGTCCTTTACTTCTGCATAGGTCCACGATAGCATGAATACTTAAATGCATTTTTGTAGTTTGTGTTGGTAGTACATCACCATGTGGCTTCATTTAGCTCATAATCTGTTTATCCTTTTAGAATCATGAATTCTAGACTAGATAATTTAAAGAATAAACTTGTAGTTAATTAATTATAATAACTAATATGGCTGCGAAGTGAAGCTGCATCTGTTTTTTGTTACATTCCATTTTTTTACATATATACACTTTATAACTACTATTTTTATGTAGTTTTTTCAGATTTTTGAACATGGTGGTTTAGCAATGCCTTTTCCATGATATGTCTCTTTGGAAACATCTTATAGAAACAAAGTTGATTTGGTTTTCTAAAAAATTAGGAAATCAAAACAGGTGTGAGACATCATGGCATGGGGAATGGCATGGAAAACAATTTGACATCTCCATTAATTCTGACGATATATTTCTGTGACTGTTTATATTGCACATGACTTTCAGATCCTTGGGGTGTAATAATATATTCAGGCAAAAATTGCTTCTGCATCCTTCTACATGCTACATGTGGGAGAAAAAGACCAGCTGGTATTCATCTTTCTGTTCATTACGGCGGTTAGATGTATTTCGATGTATTTTGTATTTGGGTAAGAGATCGAGGCTCCAGCAAGAGTGATCTCTCTAGAAATTCCAAAGTAAGTGAAATTTATACTTGTTCAAAGACAAATCCTCAACATCATATGAAGTCATATAAGTAGATGATGAATTTGCCAATATTCTTCATGGAGGTTAAGTTCGTCAATGTTTATTGGTTGGAAGAATATTACCAATTTCCTATATAGTAAGATACACCTAAATTGGGACAAATGCCACTGCATATTGATTCCGTAAAGATTGATTTGGTGTCTCTCTTTGAAATCTGTGCCCTTTTTGTGTCAGAGTTTTGACAGATGAGAATGGGATGATTTGCTCGTCTTCCCAGGTCTTATAGTTGACAACATAACAAATTAAGTGGAGGCGTACACATTAAAGAATAAGTAAACATTGATGAGCAGCCAGCTTATGTTACTATATTATGAATGGTGATTTTAAGTGCATCTGTTGAGCATAAACCTCAGACACAAATATGAACCTGTGGGCAAAATGAATGCTCTTGCAGCCTCCTCTGAAGACATGCTCACATGTTTGCTAGTGCCAAGAAGATGGCAGGTCTTCATGCTGTGGTCAGGCTGAGGGGAGAGAAAATGGTTGGCAGTACCTTATTTACACTTTGTAATTACATCCCATTCCATCCTTGTGGAAATTCTCTCTGTTAACTTTATAATTTCTCATCAAGCATAATGTTACTTTAGTGGGCATTGAAAGGTGATAACATAGTATTTGTTAGTTTAAACATTTCCAAATGTAATTCAGAATTTTGTAAATAAATAATTGTGCAGGATCGACTAACCACATGAACAACATATTTTTCATATGATGGATATGGGTTACCTTATAGAGATTTCACACTTATAAAATCCTCCAAAGTTCACATACGGTGCTCTTGACCCTTTATATCTGGAGAAGAAGTGATGGTTTCTAAAAAATAAAAGATTCTACATTCATGTCTTATGGATTGCTTAAACCCTTTATATAGCTTTTTAAAAGCTTTTATAATTTCTAAACCTTTAGTAAGGTCATGAAATTCTTAATCAATTTCTAGAGTTCTCATAATTCCTAAATATTTAATAAGATCATAATAATATGAAATTCCAATGTCTTATCTCATTTATATAGGTTAGAATAAGAACATATAGTATGAGACCCTTTTGGACTCTTCCTCTAGTAAATTTGTCCCCCTCAATTGAACACTTATAATCATATCCATCGTTAAATTATAATCACACCCAAAGGATTAGAGATTTATTTGTGATATCATTTTTATAATTACTTATATATTAGTCTTTTCATCAATTAATATTTCATACAAGCTAATAGGGTTAAATCACCAATGATATTGTCAATCCTTAACTTATATGTGCATCTTTTTAAATAAATAGATAATTAAAATAATTTAAAAATTTTAATTTAAAAATATATATCATATATATTTATCATATATATAAAATATAAATAATTTTTAAAATTGATTGGTCAGATTTTTATTTAATATATAAGAGGCACAATCTAGTATATTCTTTCCTACCATACGAATGATGGATCCCTTATTGGATGACTACAAATCCTCATGTATTCATTATATAGTATAATATATCTATATATAGTCTCTTATTAAGCATCACTAGTTGACAATATTAAAAATACACAAATTATATATAAGGTTTAATAATATCCTTAGCCATAAGGACTTTCTATATACTATGATTAGAATAACTCTTTCTTAATGATAATGTTAGGTTTAAGAGTGTATTAGTGGTCCAATTCAATATTTGTCTCCGACATATATCTATAGTATTACTAAGAATCTACACTTTAGTGATTGAGACGCATCACTCTTTCATAAATAGTAATATAACATACAGCAATCAATAATGAGCGTACTGTTCTAACTAGACTCATAGGTCGTGAATATATTTAATATTAAGATAAATTACAAAAAAAAATTTGAGGTTTGTCTTTATTACATTTTATCCAAGATTTTGAAAAATGTATACTTAGCCCCTCAAGATACGTCGGCATTAGTTAAGAAGTTATACAATTATAAAAAGATCAAATTGCCCTCTGTATTTTTTAACAAGGGCTTTGGAGTGGTCTGGGACTTCGGGACCACCGTTGTTCGGGGGGAGAACTCAGGGAGAGGGCGTCGATTTGGTGAGGAGGGAGAGGGGGGTGTGGGGGTAGCAGTGCTGGTAGCGGTGGTGGTGCCATCGACGGCGAGGGTGAGGGGAGGGATATGGTAGGAGGAGGAGGTACTGGCGGCATGCTTGCGGGGGGTGGGAAAGGATGGAGATGGGAGTGGGAACGGTGGCGTATGCGACGATAGGGCCGGCAGTAAAGGAGGAAGGAGGAGGCATCGAGCAGATGGTGCTCACAGACGTCTGCTTGGTGTTCGCCATCGGTCTTCTTACCCGCATTATTGTCGCCATCACCACCAAGAACTATCTTCTCCTTGATCCCCTTCTCTCCCGCTGGCCCACTGTGGTAGGAGGAGGAGGTGCCGGCGGCATACTTATGGGGGTTGGGGAAAGGATGGATATAAGAGTGGGAACAGCAGCGGACGCGACGGTAGTGGCAACATCAAAAGAGGAGGGAGGAGGCGTTGAGCAGATAGTGCTCGTAGGCATCTGCTCAGTGTTCGCCATCAATTTTCTCGCCTGCATCACCATCGCCGCTGTTGTCACTACTAAGAACCGCCCTCTCCTTGACCCCTTCTTTCCTGCTTGCCCATCTTCGTCCCCCTGGTCCTCCCTTTTCTCGATTACCCCACACTCCCCTTGGGTCTCGAGAACTCTAAGGACCTCCATCCCACCTTCTTTCGATCCTTCGTCCACGCCCTCGTTGGCCTCATGACCCCCTCCTCTATTGGGCACGATCCACTCCCCACCCCCTACAGCCATCCATCTAATGGCTGGATGGGTGTCCAGATGATTTGGTGGTGCTAGTGTGCTTCGAGAGCCAGCAGATTTTGGCACCACGACAGGCAAAGTGCTGGCAGCGAGGCGAGAGCAGGGGAGGGGGGCCAAAATTTAATATTAATAAAAGGGAAGGTTTCACATTTTTTTTAAACACTTTATTTAAGGTTATTTTTGTTATTTCAAAAATTTATAATAATGTGAAAATGAGATTCAAGTTAATATTAACGGACTAGCTAATGGCAAGAGTTGGACTGTTAGAATTGACTAAAATGTTAAGGGTATAACTATATGTTTTGAAATTACTGATTGTACTTATAATTTTGATCTATTCTCAGAGAATTTTTTATAATTTATCCTTAATATTATAAAGAATATAGAGTATCATGTCTTTCTATCATGATCCCTATTATCAATATGAATTCCATACGATGTAGCACAAGGGTGGATTATGTTATCAAATATAACATCCAAGCAATATCCACGAAATATATATATAATAAAATAAAAAAATATTTATTATCAAAAATAAAATTTATTGATTTTGTAGGGCATATAATTTTTTCAGTATTGTTTTTGATAAATTTTCAGCACTATCCCTAAGGTTGCAAATGGGTCGGGTCAACCCGTGACCCGACCTAGCCCAACCCGCTTAGATCCAATCCAACTTATTTTAAAGGACCCACAAGATCGGGTCAGATTCTAAAATTGGATCCGTTCGATATTCAGGATCGAGACTGAAGTTATTGGATTCGGATCCGATCCTATCCGAATTCAAAATTGACTCTAACATGTAAACTATAGAACAAATAAAGTGGGATTAGAATTCTAAATACTCTCATAGTATTGTTATTTTTCATACAGTTTTACTCAATTTAACTATGAGATTTTGAAAAATTATTTATAAATTAATAATTAAATAAAATAATATTTTTTTTTGTCATAAACTTCGTATATGTTGGCTTATCATACGAATAAAATCCGATCAGAATTTGGAATCAAGTCGGATTCAAAATTTTTAGATTGAAATCGGATTATATATAGATCCAATCCAACCCAAATGATCAAATGAGATAGATTTTTTGATTATAAATTTGATTCGATCCGATCTAATTTTTAATTGAATTGAGTCTGAATCTAATATTAAAATTTGATAAAAAAATTGAATCAAATCGAGATCACTCATGATCTGATCCAATTCAATCCATTTGCACTCCTAGCTATCCCCCTCCCCTTTCTTCCCCGTCCTATAATTAATATGCCAGGAATTCTTCCATTCAAGTCAAAGAAGTCTTGTCATTTCACAATGACATTTCTATGTCTTGAAGTCGTGTGAACTGTTTGCCTTCTAGCTAATCTAACCTATTTCTCTTATGTCTCATTTTATTCTCTGCCTCCATTTTCCATTGATTTGACAAAAGATTGATTTTTCATCCGATCAAATTTTAATTTATTTGTATGTTGTAATATTGTGCTTCTGGGAGAGAGAGAATTTGATATCTGGTGGTTATCCCAACTATTGTTGATATGGTAGTTCAATATTTTATTATGGAGGAAGAGAGGCATAGATCTCAAGTCTATTTGTCCGATTTACGGCACAAGGGATGAAATCATCAAGCACATCTTTTTTCTGTGTTGGAGAGCTACGTAGGTTTGGCACCTAATGAGTCCTCCTAAACGGAGATTTCGATTCAGACATTTCTAGATTTGCTAACATGATGTGCCGGAGCTGCTGTGATGAGGATGGTTGGCATTCAAGCAGCTTATATTGTCCATCAGATTGGGTTGTCCAAAAATAGTCGGATGTTTTAGGTTAGGAGATGTCTGCTAAAATTCATTCTAGAGAGTCTTATTTTTGACAGTTGAGATGATTGATGTGATTTTGAGATATTTAGAGACTTAGGACTCTCACTTTGCTTATGCAGTGATCCATTCGTTATTTATCGCTTTGGAGCCTCCTCTTCCAATGTATCTTAAAGTTAACTTTGATAGTAGTGTTAGAGGCAAAAGTGAAGGTGCTAACTTCATGATCCACGATCCTACTTTCAGACTTGTAGCAGTTGGGGACAATTACCTCTTTAAACCCTCAGTTCCTACTACAAAATTTTAAGCTACATTAGTAGGGATCACTTATGCACGTCAGACCCTACATACTGACTATCTAGTTATTGAGAGTGACTCGACCACGATCATGACTTGGAATTAGGGGTGTGCGAGGCGATGCCGTCCATCCCCTTGTGCACTACATATTGACTTTACTGATCGGCTTTGTGGATCTCGTTCTTAGACGCATCTTCCGGAAGGTGGATATGGTAGTTGTATGGGTGGCTGCTTTTGTCGCAGAGCATTTTGGACCGTTATTTTGGATTGAGATGAGGGAGATCTCTAGATCATTCAGGAATATTTTTTTTCTGATTCTTCTGAATGTATTTACACAAGAATTGTATAAATTATCTATCATATTAAAAAAAAAATTATTATAAAAAAATAATAATCAAAGTAGAAAGTTGATTTTTTTTATCATTTTGATTTCAATTTTTTTATTTTTATGGGATGATATTGTTGCGGCCAATCTCCTGTTGCATCCGTTGTCAGAGAAGAGTACCTGCAAAAGAAGTTCGCACTGATCGGAGTTGTGTCTGACAGGGATCCTCCGATGCTTAAGTCAGTGAAGAGTGGTGAACAGCAAATAAAATTTTTAGAAAGACAGAGTATCAGTACAGAAGTATCTTACCAATACCATTCATTTACCTCCCTTTTATAAGTGATTCAGATGTAACTGTCGAGCACGTGGTCCAGCTTTTTATAGCACTAAGGGATAGTTATCCTGATTATCGATCCATAATCATAGAGTTAGTGGACAGTTTATGTCCACTAATGATCGTGGCATGTAGTTATTACCCATGATTATAGTATCGTATTTATATTTTGACGGTCGGTCATTTGACAGTCGGTCATGAAGATGGTCAGTCGCCATGAAGATGGTTGGTCAGCCATGACATGAAGATGGTCAGTCGGTCATGAAGATGATCCATCGATCATGACATGAAGATGGTCAGTCGGTCATAAAAATGGTCAGTCGGTCATGATATGAAGATGATCAGTCAGTAATAATATGAAGATGGTGAGTCGGTCATGAAGACGGTCAGTCCGCCATGAATATGATCCATTAGCCATGATATGAAGATGGTCGGTTGGCCATGAAGACGGTTAGTCGGTCATGAAGACGGTCAGTCGATCATGACATGAAGATGGTCAGTCAGATATGAAGACGATCAATTGGCTATGACATGAAGATGGTCGGTCGGTCATGACATGAATATGGTCAGTCGGTCATGACATGAAGATGGTCGGTCGGTCATGACATGAAAATGGTCGGTCGGCCATAAAGATGGTCAGTCGGCCATGAAGATGGTCAGTCGGCTATGAAGATGTTGCTTTAGCCATGATGACTCAAGTTCAGCTATGATGACTCTGCTTTGGTCAGATAACTCTGATTCAGTCATGATGACTTTATTTCGATCAGATGACTCTCATGAGAGCTGAATTTTGAAAGTTTTTTCTTTTCAGAACCTTTTCTCTTGAGATCTCTTGGCTCTTCTTATATAGGTATGGAATAAAAGCCAATCTCGAATATGGGAGCCAACATAGAATCGAAGGGAGCAAATCCGATTATCCCAACAGTTGCCCCCCACTTCCAAGTCCAAGGTGGCTTGACGTGTTGGACGATGGGAGTCAGCGTATCTTCTGCCATGATTTCGAATCCTGATTCTGTGGTCATTTCAATTGATAATGAAAAAAAATTTTGTTTTGTTACCGAACCTTAGTCCAATTTTGTAGTCTTCAGTTTGTAGTGAAAAAATTTTTCTCTGTGTTGTCTCTTTGAATATGATTATCATTTGTCATAGATAATTATTGAATATTTTCTGACTGATCGGAGTTGAGTTGGTATATTTTTTCGTCTGATCGTAGTCGAGTCGGCATATTGTTCCATCCGACTGTAATCGAGTTGGCATGTTGTTCTGTCCGACCATAGTCGAATTGGCATATTGTTCCGATCGATCATAGTCGAATTGGCATGTTGTTCCGATCGATCATAGTCGAATCGGCATATTGTTCCGTCTGACCGTAGTCGAGTCGGCATGTTATTCTATCCGACTGTAGTCGAGTTGGCATATTATTCCGTCCGATCGTAGTCGAATCGGTATGTTGTTTCGATCAATCATAGTCGAATCGACATATTATTCCGCTCGATCGTAGTCGAGTTGATATGTTATTCCATCCGACCGTAGTCGAATCGGCATGTTGTTCCAACCGACTATAGTCGAATCGGCATGTTGTTCTATTCGACCGTAGTCGAATCGGCATGTTGTTTCGATCGATCATAGTCGAGTCGGCATATTATTCTGTCTGACCATAGTCGAGTTGGTATGTTATTCCGTCCGACCGTAGTCGACTCGACATATTGTTATGATCGATCATAATCAAATCGGTATATTGTTCTGTCTGACCGTAGTCGAGTCGGTATATTATTCTATTCGATCGTAGTCAAGTCAGCATATTGTTTCATCCGACCGTAATCGAGTCAGCATATTATTCCGCTCGATCGTAGTCGAGTCGGTATATTGTTCCATCTGATCGTAGTCGAATCGGATTGTTCCATCATAAAAGAATATTATTATAGATTATTCCGTTGATCCAAAATATGATCGTAAGCCATTCCATTGTAGAGGAGTATAGTCATATTGTTAGATGTATGTCCTAGAAGTCAATATGGCTGACATATTGTAATAAATCTAAGACATAATTTTATACTTAATATATTAATTTGATCAATAAAAAGATAAGTTTATTTTTCATTCAAATGTGATGTGTCCTTGAATCGTCCATAGAATTAACTTTCAATACATATTCTCAAAGAATTGAGAATTAGAGACATGTATTTAATTTTTAAATATTTTCGACCATAAAATCATCATGAGGACAGTGATCGATCCAGATAGATCGATGTATAGATCGCTTCCTTCGGGATAGATAAGTCTCTAGTCTACAGTGTATAGACACTGGACGATGAGTGTAGGTAGTTATTAGAAAATAACTAGTACTGAGCATGACCATTCGAGAGATCACTTAGATTTCTATCTGATCATCAGTGATTGTTTCGATGTTGCAGTTGTGTGAATGGTCATTTGATCTGAGATGGTACTACTGCTCGTAGTGAGGCTACTGGAGTTTGACTGACATATGAATATAGATCTCAATAAGCCTTTATAGTGGATGTTGGCGACAGTTGATCCACTGTAGGAGTAAGGTACGCATCAAGATGGGATCTATCGACCTTGATAGAAAGGAGTAGTCATATAAATTTGAGAGGTTAAGTCTGAGAGTCTGTGGCCACAATAGTGTGATCGATGGAAAAGAGTTTTCATAAAAATCATAATTGGACTTGAGCTGATCGAATCTATCATATGACTGATATTGAGGTTTGACAATTTATCCAAGATCTGTCATTTAGTTGGAACTCATGATAGAGGAACTAAATTACACATTAACTATACCTTGATGTTCATTTTCGGTTCTATTGAATTGCCACTACATACTGCTTGGTGTCACTTGTAGATTGTGAGAGCTCACTATGGTTGTTCAGAATCGATAATCCTTGATGAGTTAGAGTGAAATTATTCCGACCCATTAAAAGAGTTTCAATGATACTTTGATAGAGATCATTGTATATCTCACTACTGGATAGAATTGAACCTATGAGATCACACAACAAAAGGATTAGATCTGAAATAAGCAATTGGACTTATGAAGTATCAATTGGATTTAGAGAAATCTGATTGGGTTCAAGGTAACCTTGCTAGCACATGGTTGATCCAATTTTCTCTTTATGTTTGAATTTTTTATTTGATAAGATAATTTAAACTTAAATACCTGCTAATAACCTAAATGAATTAGATTCATTGGACTTTAATTGTTGGGTATCTAAGATTATGGATCAATTGAATTAAGGGTACAAGTCCCTAGTTAATTTTCTTGATAGTTAAATTGGGACGCCACTTGATTTGATCAAGTTGGGCATGTTCCATCTTTAGAGGGCTTATGGATCCTTATTGGGGCATCCCTTGGGTGCATTTTGGGGGTATGATTTTATGGGTGTAAAGGCTCAAAGAGTTGGTGCCTAATAGGTTTCTTAAAGCAAGTTGAATAACTTAAGTTATAAGGATTTCTAATGCAAGTAGAATTTGTATTTGAGATTGAATAAGATCCAATCTTTATGTCTATTTAAAGGGATCTCTCCTAAAGTCCTTAATCATCACAACCAATAGCCCCCATGCCCCTTAGGAGTGCCCCACGCCCTCTCTTCTTCTCTTCTCCCTTGGTGCTTCAACACCCCACCCCCTTTGGGCATCCTTCATCATCACGCCCATAAGGGCTTTGGGCATCCCTTGTGTGCTGGTTTTTCTTCCTGGTAGCAACATAAACCAAAGAGGGAAAGGCAAAAGAAGAAGAGAAGAAGAAGATCAAGGAAAGGATCAAAGAGTTGATCACGATCCAGGCTTCATTTAGATTCGTAGGTTAATTTTTTTTGGAGAAAAAAAAATCAACTTGAAGAGGGCTGTTCCAGGTTGATCTTGAGTAGATACCCATAGAGGTCGGACACTTGCACAGTTAAGAGAGATCTTCTTTTCTTTCAAATCCAGATTTAAAAAAAAGAATTACGAAACAGGTATGTGATTCAATCACATATTAAATTTCAGTATATGTTTCTTGTGGTTTATGTTTTATGCGTGCATGATTTAGATTAAAAAAAATTTTAATCTTCTATTTCGCTGCGATGTTTAGAAAATAAAATTTTTGAAACATACATGCATGCCTCAATATAGAAATTCCAACAGTGGTATCAAGCTACGGATTTCATATGCATGAAATTGACATACATATTTTGAAAAGAGTTTCAAAATTTGATTTTTTCTTAATACATGAAATATATAAATGAATATTTTGAATTTAAAATTTAATTTTAGATTTGATTTTACAACATATAGTTGATATGTAAAAGCATGCATAGATCTGAATTTTGATCTAGAACGATTTCTAGTTCATGTTCATGTGATATGTAGATGCATGCATAAATTTGAAATTTTATTTGATCTAATTCATGATTCACGTATGAGATATATGATTGCATGTTTAGGTCATAAAATTATTTTCAATATAATCTATGATTTGTATATGTGATATATGATATCATGTATTGATCTGAATTTTACATGCATATATGAGATATATGTTTGTATGTTAAATCTAAAAATTATTTAATGATTTAAAACTTACTTTTATGCAAAGAATTTAGATCTGAAATTTGATTTTAGAATCTGAAATTTATGTTTGTGCATGAGGGTTTTGGTTATAGTAAAATCAAAAATTAGGTCATGTAATAAGATTACATCTAGGATTTTTGATTTGAATCATATGTATTTAATTTAATTAAGTAATTGATCAAATTGAGGTAAATATTGATTAGGATTAGATCAATTAAGTTAAATAATCATGTAATTATTGTTGATCAAATCGATTAAATTTCATATGTAGAATCGATTGACCTAAAGACCTAATTTAGCGTGAAGATTTGAGTTTGATTCGCTTAAGTTAATCTATTTGGATCAATTGATCTATTGATGTCTCAAGCAAGTAATTGAGATATGATTATTTATTGGTGTCTAAAGAAAGCAACTAGGAGACCCCTACTGACTAGACTTACCTGATCAATTTGGAAGATCGAGTCTTCAATAAAGTTGCTTGACATTTTTGGTTTAGCTCATGCCAATTAGATCGATCATACAATGACTGATTAGATGAGATGTAAACCTAAACCTTCCCATAAATATTAAGTCCATAGGTCTTCTACCATTGTAGATGTGTGGGCGTGCTATTAGTGTTGATTGTTTTCGACTAGTTACAGTGATTCAGTTGCACCAAAAATATGGAACCACTCTATTAGCAAAAAGTTGCTCCACGATAAGGATGGGGTTGGGCTCAATAACTGTTAGATAAGGAATCCAATGACAACCTTGCACCTGCTTGTGAATGGTAGGTCGGGCTTAACTAAGGAGTGTAGTCAATAACTATTAGGTGAATCCACATGATTTAGAGATCAAGTCGCTGTAACATGCTTACAAAAGCATCTGGGCAAAGAGTTGCTTACGCATCGGTGTACATGTTACCAATAACTGTTGGGTGAGGTGCATGGCATTGGTGGGATCGCAGTACCCACTAGAATTCTTTCTGTCGCGTTAGGATTTTTATTTTTCACCCGAGGAGTGGAGGGATCCGAAAAATTAATGGGAGTCATTGTTTATATTTTAAAATTTTTAGAAGTAAATATAATATTAAAATATAAAAATTTAATTTGAATCTCTACTCTCGCAGTTAAACCATGTCAGCCTCAAACCCTCTAGCTCGCATCTTTGAAATCAATAGTTTGATCAGAACTAATTATAAAGACTGGCTCAAAAATCTCAGGATTATCCTGACCTCAAAAAAATTAGGTCATATACTCGATCAAGAACCCATAGTGTTACCAAACCGTCTTATTACTGAGTAAAGAGCTACTTTTGAAAAGTGGATGGATGAAGACAGACGGATCAAGTGCTATATGTTGGCATCTATGTCAAATGAGTTGCGAAGCCAGCATGAGCATATGCTCACTGCCAGGGCTATGATAACTCACATGTAAGAGTTGTATAGTGAGCAGAGTCATACTTCGTGCTTTGAAGTGTCTAAAAAATTTTTCAATTTGAAGATGCACAAAGTGCAGTCAGTCTATGAGCACTGTATGATAGTGATCAAGGACATTGAGGAGCTTGAGAAGCTCAGACTTAAAATGCAAAAGAAATTACCAATAGATTTGATCCTTCAATCTCTTACGAGTTCATATAGTCAATTTATTGTAAATTTTTATATGAACAAATTCGATTGCACTATACCTGAACTAGTCAATATGTTGGTCACTATGGAAGGAACCTTGAAGAGTTCAAAGGGCACTGTTCTCGCTGTGGAGCGTACTTTTTCTAAAAAAAGTCTACTGGAAAGAAGAAGACTAAATATGCTAAGAAGCAGAAAAAGAAGAGCAAGCCAAAAAAGGACATTCTAAAGAAAGCCGAAGCAAAGGAAAAATATTTTCACTGTGATGTTGAAGGTCATTGGAGGAGGAACTGTCCACTCTATCTGAAGAGCCTAAAGATCAAAAAAGATGATAAACTTTCAGAAGGTATGCTCGTAATTGAATCTAACTTTACGATTTCTTCTACTTCTAGTTGGGTATTGGACTCTGGTTCGAGTGCTTATATATGTACTTCAATACAGGGTCTAATAGAAAGTAGAAGATTGAGGGAAGGTGATATGATACTTCGGGTCGGTAATGACGCAAAGTTGCTGTAGAAACCATTGGCACTTATCCTTTTCGATTACTGTCTGATTTTAGATTAAATTTAAAGGATTGCTATTTTGTTTCTGTAGCTAGTCAGAATTTGATTTTCGTATCTGTGCTAGCACAGGAAGGTTTTGAAATTAATTTTAATAAAAAAATTTATTTTATTTATTTATAAAATAAATTAATTACATACGGTCTTTTAATTGACAGTCTATATCACTTGCATATTGATGCGAATGTGAATTTGAACGAGCAAATAGTGAGTGCGGTAGGTCAAAAGAGATCCAGAGATAAAATTAACCAGAAGTATTTATGACATCATAGACTAGAACATATTGGAGAGGACATGATAAATAAACTAAAAAAGGATGGAATCCTTGGCTCTCTTAACCCAAAGTCGTATCTAACTTGCGAATCTTGCTTTCGAGAAAAAATGGTCAAGTTATTCTTTGTAGGACATGGGGAAAGGGCCACTGAGTTACTTGCTCTGGTATATACCGATGTGTGTGTGCCATTTGATGTGCAGGTCAGGAGTGGTTATAGCTACTTCATTACCTTTATCGACGATTTGTTTAGATATGAGTATGTGTACTTGATGAAACATAAGTCTGAAGTCTTTGAAAGATTCAAAAAATTCAGAAATGAAGTAGAAAAATAAACAGACAAGCCCGTTAAGATTCTTCGATCTGATCGAGGAGGTGAATACCTTAGTCAAAAATTTTTGAGATATCTTAAGGACAGCGGCATAGTCCCTCAGTAGACTCCTTCCGGAATACCTCAACTCAACGGGGTATTCGAAAGGAGAAATATGACCCTATTGGATATGGTCAGGTCTATGATGAGCTTCACTAATCTATCCTTATATCTTTGGAGACATGCCTTATTAACCGTCATTCACTTGTTGAATAGGGTTCCATCAAAGTTCGTTCCTGCCACACCATATGAGATATGGTACGGTAAGAAGTTGAGTCTAGGTTATCTTAAGACTTGAAGATGTCCGGTCTATATCAAGAGACAGATGGCTGATAAATTAAAGGATAGATCTGTAATAGTTTATTTTATAGGATATCCAAAAGAATCCATGGGATACTATTTCTACTTTCCACAAGATCACAATGTGATTGTGAGTTGAAACGTCATATTCCTAGAAAAATAGTTTATCCAGGATGGTGACAGTGGGAGGTTAGTTGAGCTCGAAGAGGTCTCTGAAGAGTAAAGAACTGTAAATCTTCAGAAATTCATTATTCATGAGCCAGTAGTTGACGTTCTTCTACCATCTCGTAGATTTAGCAAAATCTCCCGACCTCCTAAAAAGTACATGGATATGCTTACGGAGAAAGTAAAGAAAATATTCCTTATGGGACATAGGGGTTATAGTGATGATTCTAATATCTTTAACGAGGCGATGTCTGATATTGATTTCGAGAAATAATTAGATGTAATGAAGTCAGAAATTGACTCGATGCACTCGAACCAAATTTGGACCATAGTGGATCCACCTGAGGGTATCATATCCATTGGATGTAAATAGATCTATAAAAGAAAAATAGGTGCCGATGGTAAGGTGGAGACCTATAAAGCTAGGCTTATGGCAAAAGACTATAGTCAGCGCGAGGGCATTGACTATCAAGAAATCTTTTTGCTTGTAGTCATGCTGAAATCCATCCACACTCTGCTTGCTGTTGCAGCCTATTATAATTATGAAATCTAACAAATAGATGTGAAAACTGCTTTTCTAAATAGATATTTTGAAAAAGATATCCATATGAAGTAACCTTTGGGTTTCACATCTGATGATGGTGATCACAAAGTCTGCAAGCTACAAATATCCATATATGGATTAAAGTAAGTTTTTCGAAGTTAGAATCATCGTTTTGATGAAGCGATCAAATCGTTTAATTTCATCAAAAATGAAAAGGAACCATGTGTATACAAAAAGATCAGTGGGAGTGTAATAACATTTCTCGTATTATACGTGGATGATATTCTCTTCATTGAGAATGATATTCTCATGTTGACCATGGTCAAAAGATAGTTGTCCAAAAAATTCTCTATCAAAGACCTAGAGGAAGCATCCTATATTCTCGAAATAAAGGTCTATAGGGATAAATCTAAAAGAATGCTAGGCTTATCACAAAAGTTGTACATAGAGAAGGTACTGAAGAGGTTCAGCATAAAACACTCTCAAAAAGGACTTTTACCTTTTAGGCATGGTATTAATCTTTTCAAGATGATGTGTCCGACCATATTTGAGGAAGTTCAATGCATGAGTAGGATTCTTTATGTCTCAGTCATAGGGAGCCTCATGTATGCCATGCTGTATACTCGACCTAATATTGTCCTGATTGTGAGTGTCACGAGTAGGTATTAATCGAATCCAGGAGAGTAGTACTGAATAGCTGTGAAGAACATTCTTAAGTACTTGAAAAGGACTAAGAATTTGTTCTTTATTTTTGGAGGAGATTCAGAGTTGCGAGTCGAGGGATATACTAACTCAGACTTCATGTCTGATCTTGATGATAGAAAATCTACATCAGGATATGTGTTTGTTTACAATGGTGGCGCAGTCAGCTGAAAGAGTTTCAAACAATCTATCACAGCGGATTCGATCATAGAGGCTGAATATGTCATTGCTTTGGATGCTGTAAAGGAAGGCTTCTAGTTCAATAAGTTCATTGCAGAACTTGAGATTATGACATCGGATGCCATACTACTTTACTACGATAACAATGGAGCCATAGCACTTGCAAGAAGCCGAGGTCTCATAAGAAATCAAAGTACATTGAGCAGCGGTATCATATCATATGCGACTATCTCGAAAAGAAATATGTCGATGTGCGAAGAGTAGACTCCACGGACAACGTGACAGATCCACTGACAAAGCAATTGAGCCAACCAAAAATAGAAGTCCACCTTGAGAAGATGAGACTTAGATTAGTGGCTAATTGGCTTTAGTCCAAGTGGGAGATTGTTAGATGTATATTCTAGAAGCTTATATGGCTGACACATTGTAATAAATCTAGAACATAATTTTATACTTAATATATTGATTTGATCAATAAAAGTGCAAGTTTATTTTTCATTTAAGTGTGATGTGTTCTTGAATCGTCCATGAAATTAACTTTCGATACGTATCTCAAAGAGTTGAGAATTAGAGACATGTATTTAATTCCTAAATGCTTCCGATCATAGAATCATTATGAGGACGATGATTGAATCAGATAGATCGATGCACAGATCACTTCTTTCGGGATAGATGAGTCTCCTGTTTACAATGTAGAGACACTGGACGATAAGTGCAGATAGTTGTTAGAGAACAACTAATATTGAACGTGACCATACGAGAGATCACTTAGATTTTTATTCGATCGTCAGTGATTGTCTCGATGCTGTAGTTGTGCGAATGGTCCTTTGACCTGAGATGGTACTACTGCTCACAGTGAGACTGCTGGAGTTTGACTGACATATGAACATGGGTCTCAATGAGCCCTTATAATGGATGTTGACGATAATTGATCCACTGTAGGAGTAGAGTACGCATCAAGATGGAATCTATCGATCTTGATAGAGAGTAGTCCTATAGAATTTGAGAGGTTAAGTCCGAGAGTTTGTGATCACAGCAGTGTGATTGATGGAAAAGAGTTTCTATAGAAATTATAATTGGACTTGAGCTGATCGGATCTATCATATGACTGATATTGAGGTTTGACGATTTATCCATGACCTGCCATCTAGTCGGGACTCGCGATAGAGGGACTGAATTACATGTTAACTATACTTTGAGGTTCATTTTTTATTCTACTTAGTTGCGACTACATATTGCTAAGTGTCACTGGTGGATTGTGAGAGCTTATTAAGATTATTCAGGATCGACAATCCTTGATGAGTTAGAGTGAAATTGTTCTAATCCATTGGAAAGAGTTTCAATGATATTTTGATAGAGATCATTGTATATCTCACTATCAGATAGAATTGAACCTATGGGATCACACAATAAAAAGATTAGACTTGAAATAAGTAATTGAACTTATGAAGTGTCAGTTGGTTTAGAAAAATTTGATTGGGTTCAAGGTAATTTTGCTAGCATATGGTTGGACCCAATTTTCTCTTTATGTTTGGATTTCTTATTTGATAAAATAATTCAAACTTAAATATCTACTAATAATCTAAAAGAATTAGATTTATTAGACTCCAATTGTTGGGTATCTAAGATTATGGATTAATTGAATTAATGATGCAAGTCCCTAATTAATTTCTTTGATAGTTAAATTGGGGCGCTAATTAATTTTATCAAGTTGGACGTGTTCTATCTTTAGAAGGCTTATGGATCCTTATTGGGGCATCCCTTGAGTATATTTTGGGGTGTGATTTTATGAGTGCAAAGGCTCTAAGAGTTGGTGTCTAATAGATTTTCTAAAGCAAGTTGAATAACTTAAGTTATAAGGATTTCTAATGCAAGTAGGACTTGTATTTGAGATTAAATAGGATTCAATCCTTATGTCTATTTAAAGGGACCTCTCCTAAGGTCCTTAATCATCACAACTAGCAGCCCCCATGCCCCTTAGAAGTGCCTCATGCCCTCTCTTCCTCTCTCCCTCTCTTCTCCCTTGGTGCTTCAACGCCCCACCCCCTTTGGGCGTCCTTCATCATCATGCTTATAAGGGCTTTGGGCATCCCTTGCATGCTGGTTTTTCTTTCTGGTAGCAGCATAAACTAAAGAGGAAAAGGCAAGAGAAGAAGAGAAGAAGAAGATTAAGGAAAGGATCAAAGAGTTGATCGCGATCCAGACTTCATTCAGATTCGCAAGTTGATTTTTTTTAGAGAAGAAAAATCAACTTGAAGAGGACTGTTCCAGACTGATCCTGAGTGGATATCTATAGAGGCCGGATACTTACACGGCTAAGAAAGATCCTCTTCTCTTTCAAATCCAGATTTGAAGAAAGAAATTACGAAACAGATATGTGATTCGATTACATGTTAAATTTCAGCATATGTTCAATTTCAATATATAAAGTAGATCATTGTGGTTTATATTTTATGCATGCATGATTTAGATTAAAAGAAATTTTAATCTTCTATTCCACTGTGATGTTTAGAAAATAAAATTTTTGAAACATACATGCATGCTCCGACATACGAATTCCAACAATTATTTGAAAAAACTTTCTGAATCATCGATCAGGATTGATTCGTCATTTGGAAAAGCTTTCCAAATGTCTACCCCTCGAAGTCTCATCATTTAGTCATTTTGTAACTTTTCAATTTGACGATCTAGCTCCTAGAGCTTTCACTCATAGTTGTTTACTCACTGAAAATCCTCTTAGAAAGAACACCCAGAAGTAGAACCTTTGTTGGATGAGGAATGAAAATAACATCATTAGTTTCTCTTATCAACTTTTTTTTTGGAGGGGGGAATAGGTGGCGATCAGTGCATTGAGAGTGATGGGCTGAGTGGTGTGGCCCATCCCACTAATGAGACTGTCATCGAGGTTGCACCATCATCAATTGTTGGCTGTATTTGCTGTTGCTAGAAGATGTGGACTGCCTTTGTCAGTATCTTTACTTGCTGTACGAAGGCAGCGAATTGCTAAGCATCCACGGTGATGATTGGATGCGAAGAATTGGGCTCTATCGATGGAGGTGGGAGATCTTTCTGGTGGAAAGATTGCCAGACGGAGCTGGTGAAAATATTCTGGGCTCTTATTTTCATCATAATAACTGAATTTTTACCATGATGATTAGATTTTCTGCCCTTCTTCTAATACCAATTTGTTGCGGCCATTCCTTTATTGCGTCCATTGTCGGAGAAGAGCACCTACAAAAGAAGTCCGCATTGATCGGAGTTATGGCCGGCGGAGATCCTTCGATGCTTAAGTTAGTGGGGAGTGATGAACAGCAGATAGAATTTTTAGAAAGACAGAGTATCAGTCCAGAAGTGTCTTATCAATGCTGTTCATTTACTTCTCTTTTATAAGTGATTCAGGTGTAACCGTCGGGCATGTGGTTTTACTTTTTATGGCACTAAGGGATAGTTACCCTAATTATCGGGCTATAATCATGGAGTTAGTGGATAGTTTATGTCCACTAATAATTGTGGCATGTAGTTATTATCCATGATTATAGTTTGTATTTATATATTTAGCAGTCGATCGTTTGACAGTCGATCATGAAGATGATTAGTTGGCCATGAAGACGGTCAGTCAGCCATGAAGATGGTCCATCGGTCATGACATGAAGATGGTCGGTTGGCCATGAAGACGATCCATCAGTCATGATATGAAGATGGTCAGTCGGCCATGACATTAAGATGGTCAGTCGGTCATGACATAAAGATGGTCAGTCGGCCATAAAGATGGTCAGTCAGTCATGAAGATGATCTGTCGGCCGTTATATGAAGACGGTTAGTCGGCTATGACATAAAGATGGTTGGTCGGTCATGAAAATGGTCAGTCGGCCATGAAGATGTTGCTTCAACCATGATGACTCAAGTTCAATCATGATGACTCTGCTTTGGTCAGATAATTCTGGTTCAACCATAATGACTCTGCTTCGTTCAGATGACTCTCATGAGAGCTGAATTCTGAAAGTTTCTTTCTTTTTAGAGTCTCTCCTCTTGAGACCTCTTGACTTTTCTTATATATGTATAGAACAAAGGCCGATCTCGAGTACGGGAGCCGACATAGAATCGGAAGGAGCAAATTCGATTATCCCAATAGATATTTTGAAGATCCATCAATAATTTCATTCTTTCTTATGAGTACAAAAATCATCAATAATTCAAACATATGTATATGGGATGTCTAAAACATATTGTGAGTACTTACCCACAAAAAAAAAAAAATCGTGAGAGTTGGGTGAGCACGTATTCCTCTCTTTATGCCTAGATGCAAAATCGTCCAAAAACTTATAAATATACTGATTTTTAACAAAATTAATGATTAAATAATCTTTTTATAGAAATTTCACTATATGATTTTATAGCAATTTTATTTATCTACCATGTTTCTGTTCACTGAACCCACCAACTTAAAATACGGAAAGGAAGGATATCCTGTTGGCTAAGTTTTGGGATCCAATTCCAGCCTTCGATTCCGCCACTGCGCCATCATCCCAAATCAACTGTACAATCTCATCAATAACCGTCCAATGTACGGTCAGTGTGGACACTCTCGTCGCAGGGCACGATCACGCAACAACCGCTGTTAACATTAAAACCGACTCGGTCACGACACCCGAAGTAAAATTACGATAAAGCCCTCACAGTCTGGGCTCTCCATGGGCATTTAATTAAGGTTATCTTGGTAATTTTGTTGATCACTACAAATAATTTCGAACAAGGAAAACAAATTAGAAAGCGAAGATTAGGGTTTGCGCTTTTGGAGCGCGCCACCTCCTCTCTTTCGTTTCCTCTATAAATATCTTGGTAGTCTCCTTCCACGGGGGGAAGCGGGTGGGTGAAGGCGGCAACGAGGAGAAGGGGACTTATCGACCGACGACCATGTACGGATCTAGGGGGTAAGTCGAGAAAACCCTAATCCTAGTTATTTGTCTTCGTGCGAAATTGCTTGCTTCTCTGATTTGTCTCTCAGTTTTGATTTGATCTTTCTTTTGTTCACTTTATGCTTGTTTTTCTTTCTTTCTTTCTTTTTTATCATACGGATTCTTCTTTGTTCGAGTTCTTGTGCATGTTCTGATGAAATTGTGATGTTGGTTTGAATGGGACCTAGGGTTAGGGTTATTGGACGAAGGGGCGCGGGAGCTGGTGGTTGTCTAATATTTTTGGATAGCAGGGTTAGAGGGCTTTGGAGACAGATTGATGGTGGGTTCATGTCGATTTAGAGGGGAAAAAATTATCTTTGTGGTCCAGACATGCCGGTCGCCATTGTATGATGCTTTTGGGCAAAAAAGGAGCAGTAGAGTAGCTCTCTTGGAGTTTGATTCTTTGTGACAAGATTTACGGATGGGCAAACTTTTTAAACTTTTTTCTTTGTTTTCTTATTCCTGCTTTGAATGACTAAAATCGTCTTAATTTCATGGACTGGAGGGGCTTAAACCTGTTTGATTTCAAAATAGTGCTCACCACTTGCAAGAGGTAAAACGTGTAAGAATGGCGAGGCCTGAGGTATGGTTTGGTGGTGAGATACATGATATTGCGTGAGGTGTTGCAGATTGAGGGTTACGGGTCATTGGTTGTGTTGTGTGCACTGTGCAAGATCTCGGCAATACTTTTGGATGTGATTATGCTTGTTAGATGCACTTGGTTTCTTGTTTAGGATGGTGAGCACTATTATCTTGATTTGATTTGTATGAATTAGCTATTTCGATCATCTGTTTAGGCCACCAAGTTGGATTCTGTTGCTGTTATTGATACAAGAACATATACAGTAATGGTTAGTTTTGCATCCAACAGGGAAGGTTTCGTTCCCACTAATCCTGTAGGTTTTATGCCAAGTTTTTCTAGGCAAGAAATAATTGAAGAACTTGGTTTCAGTTTTTACGACAAAATTTCTTTACAAAGAAAACATTGGTTTCAAGTTAAAAATGAGTTAGCTTTGAAGATTTTGGCGGGAAAAAATAAAACTCGAAGTATGTGAAAACATCCAAAAAAAAGAGAGGAGAAAATAAGCAATGCAAGAAAGCAGATAATCATTGCAAAGCATTTGTGTTGGTGGGGACTTTAAGTCGATTAGTAGTTTTGTTTTCAAACAATGTATTAGATATGTATCTGTATATGTACATATGACATGCATTTGGTTGTGCACGAGTATCTATGTATCTATTTTGACTACATTATAAAGAGTTTTAAAGTTGGAATATTACATTCGGTTGTATCTTTTGCCCCAAATTATCATCCAGTCAAACCCAAAATAACGTGCACTCGGTGTATGAGACCTGACCTGAACTCTTTACCAGCCCCCCACCCCCAACAGAAAAAAAAAAGGAAAAGAAAAATCCAATCAGATCCATTCCCTGAAAATGTTTGGCATTGACAGGATGGTCTGCAGAAAGTGGTTCCAATTTCTGTCACACGTTTATATTATTTAAAAAAAAAAAAAAAAAACACTTCCCACCCCCCCTCCCTCCCTTTTTTCTGATCCCATGCCCCCAAGAAGTAAATCATGCCTATAACAGAGCAAATCGTGTTGGAGTAATAGCAAAAGAAGGTTTCTGTATGAGACTTATGTTCATTCTAGGTTGGCTTAAAGGATGAGTTGAATGCAAGAAATGTTGATGGACAATTTGCTGGAGAGATTGATGTCTTTTGCAATTGTAAGATGCTTTATTTGTTCTTCATGCAATTCAAATTCAATTTGATGACAACTTGGCTGCTTATTATTTATGGACATGGCCTATTTGGAAGACATTGAATATCCCATTCTTCCAGCTGTGCTTAAAAACCTTTTTAGTGGGCCCATTATACCTTAAAATGAAAAAGTAGTACTGGAGATATACTTGGAACCTCTGAAGGCTTTTTCCCCCTAAAAGGCCCTATCTTCTTCCTCATTTCCAACACATGTAACTTCAATTCTAAGTGGGCATGGTGTATGTGTGTATACATGAAACCCATTTTTATGGGCAGCCCCTTGAAATTCTTAGTGAGCTTTGCATTATCATTTGACATGTAGATATAAAAGGACGTGGATACCCATGTTTAGTATGTGGTCTGCTTGATGATATCATGACAAGGGCTAAGACTTCTTTCCAGCTATAGATGGATAAAAGTGAGGCTATATTGGAAGTTGAAATAATTGTACTTCTGTCCATTTTGTGAAGGTGACGATGTGCTATTCTAATTGGAGAAATAAATGAAATTTTGGGACTGAAGCTAAAGGTTGAGAGGGAGGCTAGGAAGAATATCTTTGTAGTGTTTTGACCATTGGGACACACTGAGAGCTTCATCAATTGCTTAATGCTATGGTCACTGAACATGTTTCATGTTATTATGGTCAAGCTTCTTTCGGTCAGTAGTGAGAGAACTTTAGTTCTGGATAAGATGAGTGCGCTAAGAAGCAATAAGGAATTGGAAGGAGAAAAAAAGGAACACCTTATGCTATCTTTGAACAGCCAAAGAAATAAATGTATATGATTTATGTAAATGTCTGGATTGACCTACTTGGCGAAAACCTTTTAACATCTGCTTATATTTAAGAACAGGTTTCTGATGAACTTCTTGTATTTCTGATTGGATCTAGAAGCTTGTCCAAGATAGCCTTTTTGATTATCTGTATGGAATGGGCAAGATATGAAGCCAACTGATTTGATCCCTTTTTGTTTTTAATTCCACAGAATCGGCAATTATTTCCTTGCGGATGTAAGAATTATCGATGAGAATAGGTTACCATGTTTGCTTTCAGGTATATGGGTTACCTGTCTGCTTGGCTTTGTACATAGCCATTAGTGTCTTTTATGCCTTCAACATTATATTTGTGTTCCTGATTAAAATCCTTATGTCTTACTTTGACAGAGTTTTGTCTATGTGTCATCCATTTCCTTGAAGTACATCTTTTGTTTTTTTGCTTCTGTGGAATGAGATCGATCCTGTTTTGCCTCAAAAATGCTTTTACAATTTTGAATGTGGCGTTAATGACTAGAAGAAGCAAATAAGGGGCTGTTTTTAATAAAGTCTTTGCTTTGATCAAATTTTTAGAACTGATCCTGGATATATTGCACTGGGTATAGGATAAAGGTTTAGTTCATGACCAGAAAAGCATGTAAGAGACTTCCTCATGCATAGATCTGTGCATGACATCATGCCTGTCCTTTTAGATGATCATTACCCTGATTTTGTACCCTCGACTAAGTTATTCCCCTGTGCCCTTTTCTTCAAATCTGCAATTATTTCTGAGGATTGTTTTCTGTTAACGAACGTAGAAGTTGGTGAGATGCTGTTAAAGTTTCTGTTTATTTGGTCATATACTGATCCATCATTTTATTTTCTGCCTAATTAGAGGAGAATCACCAAATTAATAGGAGCTTAGTTTGAATGCAGAAAAACAACCAAACAACTCCATGATGGATTTTGAATGTGACGGATATGTATTCTTATGGCTTTAGGATCATGGTTTGATGAATTTGCTTGTAGCAAATGTTATACACTTGGGATAGCTGTATCTGTTTCTCCTGCATATCGAATCCAACCTGGTGGGATCTGTTTTGTGCGCATTGCTGTGGTTGGACTATTTATTCAACTGCCATTGTGCCATTTGTAGATTAGGTTTCTTCCTTTTTTTCTCATCTTAGTGGTTTGATCATTGTGTGTCCCATACAGTAAGTCCCATCATAATGATCATTCGATTGGATATGATGATTTTATATCGTATTTGTCAAAGGTCATAAATTCTTCAGTTCTACTACTCTTCTAACAATAGATATAAAATAATTAAAAGCCATCAGTCTGGTTCTCTCTCTCTCTCTCTCTCTCTCTCTCACACACACACACACACACACATTTGCTCAAACACTCGCTCACATAGTGAAAAGTGTATTTATGTTGATGCTTGGGTGGGAGAAATCATATAAGTGGCAAGTGGGTAATTGGGAAGTGAAGTTGGGGTGTAAAATATTAGAATGCTTCACTGTGGCTTTATGCAAGCAATCTTTAAAAAAAAAAAAATCGTGTGTGCTGCACATTTGCTGCATAAACCAGTTTTGATCTAGTTCTTTTCTAAAGTTTGAAACGAAAACAGCTTTGTTGGCAAGCTTGGAAAGAAAAAAATTGAAGGGTTATGTCAGACTGCAAGTTGCAGAAATGATGCCAAGATTTTGGAATTTAATTATTGTATACTATCGAGCCTGCTGGATGTATTAATTTAATTAAGCGGGGTAGATATACACGAAGGTGCAGGATGATGGGGAGATCTTATTGGGGAGTTGATTAGAAGTTATTGGTTGGAAGGACATCACCAGAGAATCAGAGATACATGGAAGAAGGGAAATTTTCAAGTCATGTGAATTTGAGGATTCAGACCATTTCAGCTTTATTTTAGGTTTCAGATTTATGGGATTCACATGTTTTCTAGTTATTAGAGAATGAAAGATCTTTGATGCAACAAGTCATTGTAAGTAACTTATTTGAAAGATCATCTACTGTGTGTATGTATGTAATTCCTACCTGAATCAAGCTGATATCACATTTGAAATGATTTGTAATGACATCTGCACTCTTCTTTTCCCCGCATATTTTGGTTCAAACAATATTTACTATCATGAGATTGTAGCATTGCAATCAGCTTGTGGAATGTGGCAGGAAAAGGCTATTAAGAAGTTGGTGTTATCTTGGGTTCCTGCCGCTTTTGTCATCAAGATTTGCTCTTTAGACCTGGATATCATCTCTTGGCATTCCCTTTAAGCTGTATATCTTTATTGTTGGGTCCTATGTCGTTTCTGTTGTTCTGCGTGCATCGCACATGCTCTGGTGGTCTTTCATCTGCCACTTCATCCTATTCTCTGTTGCTAGATATTGTGGTTAATCTCATTCTCTGGTAATTAGGTTAAATGGCTCAAAGCAGAATTCATTGTACATCATCTGATATACATCCATTCTCTGTTGATATACATTATATATATAAATATGAATATAAATATAAATATTATGTATGTATGCATGTTTATTCTTGCAGTGGTATGTTGCTTGTATTTCTTTTGCCTGATCATGTGTTTGGTTTATTGATGCTGTATGACGGTTGAAATTCTTCATTGCCTTTTGTGGTTTCTTTGATGATTGATCAAGAAATGGTTAGCTAGTTAAATTTAAAATTTAATTGTGGGTCGGGTCTGTTTGTTGATTGGGGATTGAGTGTTGGGGGGTGCTATCTCCTTTTTCTTGGGATGGATAATGTGAAGGGCAATGATGGGAAGCGGGGGGGTTTCGGACGGGTACGAGGGAACAAAGAGGCCACGAATGATCGAATCAAATCCCTACTTCGCAGTGAGTGGCGGGGGTGCTTCAGATGGCTACGATGCTGGTTCGAAGAGGCCACGGACAATGGAGCCAAACCCTTACTTTTCAGGAATCAGTGCGAGCAGCTTCTACCAGCCCTTCAGCAGCAGCTTCGGTGCTGGAAGCAGTGGCATCTACAACTTCCCCGTGGTTCGTTTGAGGGGCCTGCCCTTCAACTGTGACGACCTTGATGTCTACAAGTTCTTTGCTGGGCTGGACATTGTGGACTGCCTTCTGGTGAACAAGAATGGGCGCTTTTCAGGTGAGGCCTTTGTTGTTTTTCCATCACCGATGCAAGCCGAGTTTGCACTCCAGAGGGACAGGCAGAACATGGGGCGCAGGTACATTGAGGTCTTTCGGTGCAAGAAACAGGACTATTACAATGCGATTGCTTCTGAGGTGAACTATGGGGGGTCTTTTGACAACGAATACCGTCAGAGCTCCCCTCCAGCCCGGCCAAAGAGATCCTTTGAAGATAAAGATCAGATGGAGTACACAGAGGTCCTCAAGCTTCGGGGGCTTCCCTACTCTGCAACCCAGGCTGACCTTGTGGAATTTTTTGCCGAGTTTGAATTGACTGAAGATAAGGTGCATATTGCATGCCGCCCAGATGGGAAGGCTACTGGTGAGGCGTACGTTGAGTTCCCATCGGCAGAAGTGGCGAAGAAGGCGATGTGCAAGGACAAGATGACAATTGGGTCAAGGTACGTGGAGCTGTTTCCATCAACCCCTGATGAGGCAAGGAGAGCCAAATCTAGATTCAGGCAATGATTCAGTAGCAGATGTTTTGTTGCTGGAGGTTGAATAGTATGGGAGTTCGAGCTAAATTTTCTGCTGGAGTACTTTTCTTCTAGAGGTTGATTAGCTAGCCATCATTTATCTACCCCGATCATTCCTGTCTTGTTGTTCCCTTTGGTCGGCAGAGAGCGATAACTCTGTTTCTTTATTTTAGATGTGTCATTAAAATTCTGACAGCTTTACCCTAAATTTGATAAATTATCTCAAGATTCAAATGGTTCTTCTTTAAGCCCTAGCTTTAATGTGAAGAAGAAATGTGCAAGGGCGTGTTTTGCAGGTATTGGAAAGCTGCAGCTTGAGCTCTCAATATTACATTTTCATGCTCAATATATTTTCTCGCACTTAACAGAACCTTGGGATATTTGTTTTACTGCTCTAGAAGAAGAGGCTTAAAGAACAGATCTCCCTAATGTTCTGTTCCTCATGTGCCCTTAATGATGTTTCAACTGGTGGTATTCTTTTGGTTACATTCCCTGATGGTTGAGCTCGTGTGGTTGCTGCGCTTGTGCATCTGATTGTTTCTGGTGCAGGTACACTGAACGCAATGGTGAACTTCTAGTATGTCATGAATGCTCAAGCCTATAATATAACTCATGGGGGGGACTAAGCATCATGACTTGCCTTTCCCCCCTTTTTAAATATTTACTTAAATTATTTATTTTTAATCTATAGTTTCTTTTTCCAATTTTTTAAAGATAATTTCAGAACATATAATGTAGCAATATATCCATTAGAAATATATGTCCCACCTTTCCACCAGTCCTCCAGTACAAGCGTTGAAACCTTAGCGCATTGTAATGGCCATTGGACAATTCATGTGAGAGAAGTTATGATTAGAAAGTAGGTAAACAGCAGGCCGGCAGTTGGCCACCATAGCTAGATTCCTTGGGAAGGTGTCTTTGTCGGAGACGATTCTCGGAAACTTCTATCGCTTGCCAAGAAGAATAAAGGGCACGTTGGATGGACGCATCCGTGCAAAGCTCCCTGGATGGTTCCAAGCTTGGATGGGGGGAGGAAGAACTTTGATTTGACACCCATTTGCCAGCCCTTCTTGTCATTTGCTTAATTAATTAAAACCCCATGCCAATCGAATGGAGCCGCTTTTGCAAAAGTTTATTTTGTGAGGCATACGTAAATCTACATCTCTCTTTCTGACTAATTCATCTTATAAGAATGCAAGGGTCGGGATGATTTTCTGTGCTGTGATTTTGGTTGTATTTCATGTTTGACGGACTAGATGAATGATGTGATTTTACAAGCTGTTGGTGGCGGCCTGTGGAATGGATAATTATACAACATTAGTTTTTGTAATCTTAGGCTAATGTATACTGCGATGGGCTCTCTCGGTGTCAACAAGGCTTTAATATGCGGTTATCTTAAAATCAACTAGGCTAGAGTTTCTCGTGCTCTTATTCGTAACCTCGTGATATAACCACTAGTGCAAAACTGGACAGCATGCAACTTTAGATCAACTACCTGTCCATATCCTTTCCATTTTTATTTTGATAAATGAGATCTATTACATGGCAGTTGAACGACATATAACATTGACCATATTGCTGGATAGTTGATTTGGGTAAGAACCGAGAAGAGCAATCAGTCAAAATCATCAATCATACTACATGGGCCATATCAAATGGCACTACATCTAAAATTAATTATTTTTGAAATCCAATAGCAAGGCGAACCATATCTGTTACGTCATCAATATCATTAAAAATGAAAGCAACCCTCAAGAACTAATCACCATCTTCCACTTTCAAAGACGTGCCAACTGAACATGGCTAGTATGTGGCTGGCTTTTTCTTTTCCCTTTTTTTTTTTTTTTTGGCTAGAAAGTATGTGTCTGGCTTTAGCCACTTGCCCAAGGTGCCCCCAAGTCCAAAAGAGGCTGCATACTTTAACCGATACCATTTCATTGCTTTCCAAGCATCCCTTGACTCAATTGAAAAGCCATATGCACAAGCCTTAGTTATTATACTTCCAACTCAGTTAGGTAAACTTGCACCGGCCCGGAAACCTTGGTCCTGCTATCTCTCAATAATCAGCTGGTCCATTTATCTTATGACCATAAATGCTGACATGGCACTCTTCCTTCTATCACAATAAATCTAGATTCTTTCTCTTCTCATCAATATATATGGATATTATCATAAGAATATATATATATATATATATATATATATATATATATATATATATATATATATATATATCATGGCGATAGTTTTGAAAAGATAGATTTAAAGTTCTGAAAAAAATAATACGTCTGATGTTATTTGTTAGCACGATGAAGAATAAAAGAATTCGTTTTCTAACAAATTACGGCCGCTCAAATAAAAACATATTTTTCATCCTGCACATGGATTGGAATTTTTAATTACTTTTGTTGTTGTAACGGCTGTAAGAAATTTATAGCTACCGTTATTTTACAAGCCAAGCCGCCTCGTCATCCACTGGTTCACGCAATCGTGACCATTCCACAAACAGACAAAACTCCCATGACAAGTCATCCCGCATACAAATCTCCCAACGTCGATTGGATTGTGTCTTTCGGACGTACGAAGCATTCACCTTCCACCGTGTCTGTGCGGTAGAAAAATAAAATATTAAAATACTTTGAGCTCCATATATAAACATATCTAGTAGTTTACAATAAAAAAAAAAAAAAGCAATTGCACGAAAAATATAATCCAAATTGAGCCGGTTAAAATTTCAAATAATTTTTTTTATTTAAATTAGATATAAAATATTTTAAATATATTCATACTAAATCGAGTATGGATGAATTAACACTACTATAATTAGAGTTGTATGATAAGTTGGTTCGTCAAAGGATGAAAATTTATAAATTTTATCATATTATATACAATAAAATTGATTCATTTAAATTTTTTTATAGAGTTAAAATATTTTTAATTTATTTAAATTAAAATTTTTATAATCAGATTGGTCATGAAAAAAATTATGATCAGATTGTGTTCGTTTGTCATGCGCATATATTATGATATTCATTAAAAAAATAATTATGTGATATTTATCTAAATTATTTAAATAATTTTAAAATTTATTTATTTATTTATTTAATATTTTAATATGTATACGATAATTTATTTTTTGAAGAATGTTTTTGGAGCCATAATTTTTTTTTTTATTATAGAAGTTTTATCCTCTCCGTGGAATCCGGCCTGTGGGCATGGTTTACAAATTCTTAACACGCATATAAATTATATGCGGGAGTTCGGAAGCTGGACACGGCAGCCGCGTGCCAGTGAAGCGCATGTGGCTGTCACGTGCGACGTCCTTGGGAAAAGTCCCGGCCGCGAAGATAGATGAGCCAAAACAAAACAAAAAATTATTGCGAAAAAATCGCCGGACCCCCACTCCCTGTTCGTGGAGAGAGAAAGAAAAGGGTAAGAGAGAGAGGAGAGAGAAAGCGAAGGGGCGGGGCAGCCGTTCGTAAAAATGGGCAAGCACACCAACCAAGTAGAGCCGCAGAAGAAGAGGAAGAAGAAGGGCCGCCCGTCCCTCCTCGACCTCCAAAGGCGTAGCCTCCGACTCCAACAACAGCAGCAAAACCCTAACCCTAGCGTTAGCCCCAATCCCTACCTCCGATTCCAAGCCGCCATCGCCTCCTCCTCCTCCTCCGGACTCCGCCACACCCGCCGGAACCCCAATCCCGGTACCGATGGCGATGCCGCCCCCGACGACGATGACGATGAGGAAGATGATTCTACCGGAAGGAGGAGAGAGAAGAAGCTCCGCCTCGTGCTCCGCCTCCCCGGCCGCAGCGCCAATTCCGCCTCCGGCTCCGAATCCGACGGTGGCGCGAGGAAGCGCAAGATCGATGCCGTCGCTGCAGATGAGGACAAGGTTTTTTTTTTTGGGAATGTGAAATTGATTTAATTTTGCCTTCCGGGTGGGTGTATGTCTCTGTGGAGGTGGAGATCGGGATGGGGAGTGGGAGGGGTTTAGGAATTAATGGGGCATTGGTAGTTTCGTACGATTTGGGTTACGGATCCGGAATCTATGCGGCCAGCTCGGTGGGGGCTGTGTCTCCTTGGATTCCGTTATTATTTTTTTCTTGGGTTCTATTTATTTATTTATTTGCTCGCTGGTGGATTTCCAGACTGAGAAAGTTTTCGGATTTGACTAGGTCAAAATTTCCAATCATTTCTTGGGAAACATAGCTGCCTTTCGCTGTTGAAAATTGTAATTTTTGAACTGTTTTATCCACATGGATTTGTTTCCATTTTTTTTTTATTATCTGTCACAAATAGACCGCTCATCTGTGGAAGGAAAAGCGGCCAAAAAGGTTCACCTTTGTCCCCTTCCATATCTTCCCCTTCGATTTTTTTTTTTTGGTAATTTTAATGGGGTAGATCTGTTAGCTTCGACCAATTTTTGTCTTTGTTTTTTGTTCACTTTTTTTTGACTGATTTGGTAATGTTTTTTCATGCAGACAGAAAGGCAAAGGCAGAATTCTGCCTCGAAAGCGACGGATCCTTCTCAAGGTTTGGTTTGTCGTGCATTTATCTCGAGAAAGGGAGGATAAAATCTAGGTTTAGACGAGTGGGTTTCTAGTGATGTTTGTTTATTTGTTTTAGAGCCGTCAGATTCCGGGCCCACGACGCCTTTGCCGGACAAAAAGTTGTTGGTTTTCATCCTAGATAGGCTGCAGAAGTGAGTGCTCTGGTTTCTTTATTTGCAGCTCACCGGCATCTCCCCGTTTTATTTAGTTTTTCTGGGTTTTGCACCCATGTTCAAAGTGCTGTATCCGAGTTTTCTGATTGGATTTTCTGGTTTACCATCAGGAAGGATACCTATGGTGTGTTCTCGGAGCCCGTGGATCCGGACGAGGTGTGTTTTGGAAGCCTTTATCGATATTGTTTTGGAGAAAATTTTAAAGTTTTTTCCTTCCTTTACCTATGACTATGTTCACTGGCATAGCAGAGATTATTCTGTTGAACTGATTGCTTTACTGTCTAATGTTTACAGCTTCCAGATTACCATGATATCATCGAGCATCCTATGGATTTTGGAACCATCCGAAAGAAGCTTTCAGATGGAGCATATGTGAATTTGGAGCAATTTGAGGTCAGTAATGAATAGTGCCTTGTAAGGCTGTTTTATGAACTGCTGGTTCTGATATATCAGATATCCACATGCTTGAATCTGCATTTATGCCGTGTATATCCGTACCCATGTTTCTTGGTCAAAGTCTCAGGTTCTCAGCGTATATTTTCATCTATCATTTTCCATTTTGCTCTAGATGCTTTTGCTATATCTTGTTTGAACTATTTGTGATGGATTATTTACATCTTTTCTTTTCTTCTTTTAATCTATTTGTAACTTCGAGCTTCAATTACTTTAATTTAATTTCTGTAACTATTAGATCCTTTTTTGCTTAGAGATGCTGAGTTTAATAGACTACTTCTCTTGTTGATTGGATAAACATGCATTGAAATTATTCTTCGTATTAAAGTTTGGAGAAGATAAATTATTTGTCTACATTATGAAACAAGTATAGTTATATTCAGTAGAGAGTGTTCTTGGGAATATTTTTTTTCTTTTTTAACAAGTCCTTCATCACGTATCTCCAGCATTTACCTGTCATGACATCCATTTTGTTGCTTCTCCAGGCCAATAGTTAGGCAACATGGACATCATATGGTTGCCTGCTTTTATATATGTATCTTTATTTTCTTGCTGCTGTTGGGGGATTGTCCACATCTATGTTTATCCACTTTTAAACTGATTAAATAAGTAGTCCTGTTATGTGGGTCATTTTATCTAGTTCTAGCGGGAATGCAGAATGCTGCATAATTACTAATGTGCTCTTTAAGAACAGAAGTTGGAAAGCATGAAACTGATTCCAGATTTAAGACTTCCTTTTAATGTCATAGAAAATTCTTCCATTGACTAATAAAAGGGGTGCCATATAGGCTTATCAGCCTGAGCCAACCCTCCCAATAGCTTAAGCTTTTTGGTTGAGTCCCTGGCAAGTGGTATCTGAGTCAGATCCATTGTGCATCACAATCTTTATTAGTCATATGGACTCCTTACTGGAGGATACCAGGGCTGAGGAGGACCCGATAAGGTCGAGTAGCACCCAAGCCATGAGGTTGGCCTTCCTTTCTTGAGTAGGTTCAACCGTGATGAGGGTGTCATGAGATTAGGTGGGGGAGATTGTCGTGGTGCCACATTGACTAATAAAAGGGGTCGGTCCTCCTTCCAACAGCTTAAGCTTGTGGGCTGTGATTCCATGACAAGCAGTTCTCAATTAAAAGTAGCTTCATTCTTCATGAAAGAATAAGTAAACTAGATTTATATGTTGAATAGAGGAAAGATGCTAGTATAGGTTCCTTCTTTATTGGAGTCAACTAGGGATTTATCTATCAATTGCACTATTTAATGTAATAGTTAAAGGAAAGTAATGGGTTGGTTGTTGATATTAGCATAATAACTACATTATAGATAACTACTATATGACCCATAATGTTATTCCAAGGCTTAGATGGTTTTAGCTTATTTGGATGAGAATGATATTTATTGTTAAGCTTTGATAAAGTAGGGAGATGTTTTGGAGAGGGGTAATTGGGCTATGGTAAAAATTGAGGGGCATAGAGTGGGCAGCTAAGGAGTATTATTAAGAAGCCAGATCAATATTTTATGATTATAATTTTTACCTTTAAGGAATTGTATGATGATGGGATGCAGCAATCTGATGGTTTTGCTTAGGAGTTCTAGAAATACTTTTCCAAATTTGCTTGGATAAGTTTATCATAGTTAGAAAAATGGAGAAAGAAAAGGATCAGGGAAATGATACAATAAGCTTGCTACTTCTAATTTGTACTACGAAAGCATTCAAGTTCTTAACCTGGCAAGAGTCTCGAGAGCAAACTAGTTATGCTTTTCAATTAAGGCACTTACATGATTGTAATGACAATTGGCAATTCTTTTATTGACAATATAAGCCATAATGACTGGGGAATTGTCTTTGAGGTCATTACCCTCTACCTAGCAACTTGAGTTTCTAGGTTTGAATCATGGATGGTGCATTCTCAAGTATTGAGGCCTAGGTAATTATAGTGCAAGATGGTTTTCCCTCTCTCTCTCAAAAAGGAAAATAGAAAAAAGAGACAATTCAAGCCATTAAAGAGAATCCTTGTTCATATTTTGAAGCTGTATCTATCATGCAACTGAACTCCTCTTGTATAAAAAGCACAATGAAAATATAAACGTAATTTGTTCTATCATTAAAAAAGTAAAAGAGGCCCTGCCATGCTTAGGTACAACTGTTTAATAGTTGATGTATATCCATGTTCAAGAATGTTAAGTTTTTTTTTTTTTTTTTTTTTTTAAATCACTTTCATACGTGAATATTACTCATATTATCTGTTTAGAGCTCAAAAGGATGGTGGAGTTCTATGATCAAGAGAGAGCAATCTTCAGGAAGTTTTTTTTTCACAGAAAATGAGAGTAACGGAAGTTTTCCCATTGCTCACCATTGTTTATTGAAAATGAGAAAAAGTACAAGGGACAATCTTCTGGAAGTTATTAGATGCTTGAATTATCAAATTTCCTTGCTTTGAAAGAAAGTATTTTAAGGAAAAAATATGCCTTGGGGATCTGTCCTTATAGTGTTGGAGAAGGTGAGGCCAGCTTTGTTCTTGGATGTTGGAAGTTTCTTAGAAGACACCTCGCTTGTTTTGGTCTGGCAGCTTTCAGAAATTCTTTCTAATATTTGCGAAAGGGAGGGCTGAAATATTGTGCATAATGTTTGGCATGGTCAGTTTGATAGAGGCCGATATGCACTAATATTGGACAAACCAGGTTTATCTGCCGTATTGAGGCATATAAATCCCATACTACTTGGTTACTATTTTTATCTATTTGTTTTTTGGGCATGTTTGAGCTAGGTGAGTCACTCCCATAGCAGCCCTATGCTGAGTATCGTATCATACAGGCCGGCCATCAATGCAGTGGTATTACTACCATAACTAGGCCAACACAATTTACAGTATAGCAAGTACCACACAGTTGCAGAAAAAAACACTAGGGAGCTAGACATCATGATGTATAACTTAAGATATCGCTATCAAGTATTTTTTTTTTTCATGCATATCTGTCATCAAATTCTGTAGCTGTATAATGCTTTTTAATGTATACTATCAAGACTTCAATTAAATCCAGCAGTACAGTCTGGAAAATGTATGTTACCAGGATTGTCCTTTATCTCATTGAGCCAAAACTACTTTTATAGATTTTGTTTGAATTCTTATCGGAGGCTTTTAAACTTCGGGATTCACCTCAATGTTGTCCAAACCAGTCCATTTTTAACAGGTAGCTATCTAGGATCTTGCCAAGCCACCTAGGGCATCACAAAAATGAGGTCAACTTTAGGAAAATAGCTTAATCAGTAGTGTATCTCTAATCGTCAGGAATCAGTAGATCGTGCCCCAAATCTTCAGTGTTGGCTTTATGAATCCTGACTGCCTTCGCTGTTATTATAAGCTTTTCCGGATCCTCTTTTTAAACTCCCTTCATGGGATCATTCCTTTTTTTTTTCTAGACCCTCCAAAACAAGATCGAACAATGCATTCTTACTAATGCCTCATATTTTGTCGAATGTTATACCATCTTAAATGGTTCTACATTACTTTGTCTTAAAGTAAGGTATACCTACACCTCCAGCTCTTTCCTCACTGTACCCTTCCTCGTTGTATCACTCCTATATCTCTAATTTCTAATTTCCATTGCATCTATCTTCTTTGCTTGGATTCTTATTAGTATACAACCTGCAAAACCTTGCATTATTACTGGCATCCTTGCTTTTTTCTTTCTCCCTAAAATCCCCTCATGTTCTCAAGCACATTGGTCACATAACGTCATTGAAGCATCTATACATTTCATTTTTGCAGCTCCTATTTTATTAGAATTATGGTCATCTTTTAGTCTTTTGTATAATAGGTCTGATGTCTGAGATATGGAGATCAGTCATTCTATAGTTGGTCCTTCCTATCAGATTTAATTGAGGCGTCAATTTTCTTTACCTTTCCATTAAAACTGAATCTATTTTTTGTCTACTGATTTGTAAGTTGTTACCTCGCATTCTTTGTTGTGTAGTTCTAATTCAGCATTCAACATGTCCTCTTCTCCTACCTCACCACCCCCAAGGGGGGAAAAGAATAAAGAAAAGAAAAAAAAAAATCATGTCTTCAAATGTACCAGCACCATATCATCTACAGATAATATATGCCTTGCTCCATCTTCCTGAATATTGATGATAGGTTCATTAGTGACTATATTGTAAAAAGAGGCTTAGCAGGGATTCTTTGTTTATGCTCAGCATTTCTGGGGCTTCACTTATCCTGCCTCAACTATTGATCCCTGTAACTAAGAATCCAGTGTGCCCTCATTTATTTCAATTTTCTATGTACATTGTGTTCCTTTATTTCCTTGAAATTACAATAGTAGCTTGCATATTAAGTTCTTATCAGCCTTGTGGTAACATGGTAGGATATGTCAAATTTTAGAAGTTTGTATCTGGAAGGTGAGTATGAAGTGTGAAAATATAGTCTGTGCTAGAGCTGGATGGAGTATAGAATTTGGTGGATAAATTTGATAATCCAACCTTTTAACTTGTATATGCGTGGTTTTTAATGTGTTTATTATGATTGTTATAAGTAGCTATGGAACTAATGGTGGCTTACTTGTGTAGTAATATTTTATTTTTAGGCATGCAAAGATGCTTTAATAGAACTCTTGACAGGAATGCCTAGTTGTTGTTAATTTAAATTTGAAAGACAAAATGACATGAACCTAACTGTATGATATGATTTTGCCATGGCAAGACCATCCCTGATTCATCCATTGACACCTCACTTTCCCTTTGGCTCGATTGCCGACAGCTGATGCACTTGCACATCTCTAGGGTATGACCATATGTCCTATAGTGATTGCTCCGTTAAGTGCTGCCACTATCCATCCCACTCAAGGTGAAGGCCCTCATGATAGCATTAATTTTCAGTTTTTAAACAATCTGGATATGTTGTGAGCAAGGGTGACATTTTTGAAGGTTATAAATAAATCCAGGACTTTATAGTGAATCACTACTTTAGAGATAGTAAAAGTGCAATAGAGATTGTAACAGCAATCATCATATCATGCCAATTAATTTAAATTTTAGCACTCTTATAATTAAGCAGTTTTCCTTATTTAACTGTTAGGAACCTATAGTTGACAATTAGCTTCTAGCTTTTGTAAATAAGCATAATAGAGTGAAACAACATTGTCTGAGGTTCATAAAAAATAACAAATTATGAATACACCATGATAGAGCTATGTCAGTGGTAATTGATGATATGTTCTACATACACTAGAGTTCAGATACTCTTTATTCATTCTTCTGGGCCACTGTCCACTATTCCAGTCCCACTATTTGTTCAGTTGCTTATTGTTGATGATAGGTGGCTAGCAGCAAGTGAATTAACTGTAAGGGCTGGACAGGAGCACGAGCTGAAGAGGAAACCTGTACAACCCTAGCAGATAAGACAGTTAATCTAAATATCTAAAGGTGATATATAATGGGCTAACAAGGTTACATAATCAGAAATGCATATGCCCTGTGAGAACCTGCAAAACAATTTTTGCTTTCTGAGCAAAACACAAAACAAAAGATAACAGTGTCACGATGTTTTGTGATGCTTGGTTGGCATTTTATCAAGTATGCCTGTCTTCTCTCTAAAGGATGTGTTTGATGAAATATAATACACAATACTGGATGAAAAGTCTTTTTTCCTCTTTTTTAATCAAAGCTTGAATTTCTTTTTCTTAATTATTTTTGAGAAAAGGAATCTATAAGGATTATTAAAAAAGTTTATGTTTCACTGAGGCAGCAAGGGGTCAAACAGGCATAAAACTTTGAGTAAACCTCTGTTAATATTTATTTATTAATCACCTGTTTGTTAAGCCTAAGAACTGCAAATTTGGTTCTAAATTTGGAATCCTACAGTGTTGGCACTGTTGATGTGCTTTCTCATGTTTGACAATTAACTTATCACTTAGATGATTTTGAAGCCCACACTATTAGGCTGTTAATTGAATTACATCGTGCTACACCATCTGCTTGGAAAAAGAGTTAGATGCAATGACAACCGTTTCCAAGGCAGCCGTTATCTTCTTTTGATTAGACTAGATGCGTCATGTTTGATTGATTGTTTTGGATTTCTTCTATGATTTACTTGTAAGAATGGAGTGACATTTTCTGTTCCATGTTCTCTCTCTCTCTCTCTGTTATCTTCAGTAAAGTCTGAGACAGGAACATGTTTCTGATCAGGCCAAAGAAATTTTGACTTAGATTTTGTATATTTTTGCAGAAAGATGTTTTCTTAATTAGCTCTAATGCAATGCGATACAATGCACCAGATACAATTTACTATAGACAGGTATCTGTTCTGTTCCAAATTATTATAATTTCTCCTGGTTTTTGGAGTAATACATTAGATGTATCAGCCTTCATTTGTGTGTATGTAGTCTTGATAAGTGCTCTATCCTTACAGGCACGATCCATCCAAGAGCTTGCAAAAAAGAACTTTGACAATCTTAGACAAGAAAGTGATGATAATGAGCCAGAACCAAAACCAAAGCCTGTGCGGAGAGGCAGGCCACCAAGCAATAAGACTGTCAAACAATCAGTCACCAGTCCTGCTGACCATTTTGGTTCTGATTTCTCTTCTGGTGCAACACTTGCTAATGCTGGAGATAATAATTACTTCTCAAATTTGGCAAATGATTTGTTCAGAAGAGGTTTGGTGGTGGATAAGTCCAGCATGGCAGCTTTGCCTGGAAGTGCATATGGTCTTCACAATGCTGAAACTCATAGTTGGATCAGTGGGCACAGAACAGAAAGAAATGAAGAATTCTCAGGCTAGTGATTATGCATTGAATGTAACATCTCTCTAGTTATGTTCTTTAAAAACTACAGATATAGTTTGATTGCATTCCTTAATTTTTTTTTTTTTTTTTTGTGGGTCTTTTTCGCAGGTTCTGGGATGAAGGGGCCTTCAACAAAATATGGAAAAAAAAATTCTGTTATGGATGAAAATCGACGCAATACATATAAGCAACCCCAACTGTCGGCCTGTGTGTATGAGCCACCAGTCTTGACTGCATTAGATGGGGAGAGGAAGCAGCTGGTGCCAGTAAGTACCGACTACTCCTCAGGAACCTTTTCCTACATAGTTTTCTTAATGGCATGATTAATATGGGGCTGATGGATCTGTTATGTTTTGCTTTACATTATCTTACTGGAATATGTTCAAATTAATATTAAGTTATTCAGAAAACAATATGAAAGTTTCTTTTTCACATGTGCCTCCATTGGAAGTCATCAACCTTTCTTTTCTATCTTATTTAGTAATATTTTTTCTTATTCAAATAATAATAACCTTGCAAGATATCGCCTTTGCCATCTTTAATAATGATTTGATTGAAACTAGGTGGGTCTTCACATGGAGCATGTATATGCACGGAGCTTGGCTCGATTTGCTGCAACCCTTGGCCCCATAGGTTGGGAAATTGCTGCCAAACAGATTCAAAGAGCAGTGCCTCCTGGTACAAGGTTTGGCCCTGGATGGATTGGCGAAAGCGATGTGCCACACCGATCTAAGCCATTCCTTTGTACATCTCCCCTTTCTGCATCCCAACCAAAGATTTCATCCTCCCCCGCAAGAGTATCAACATCTGAGCCATCCTGGAATAAATTGGCTATCACGGAAGGCCAGGTTGTCATAAATCCTCCATCACAGGCTCTGGCATCTGCTTTACCAAGCAGACCCACCAACTCCACAGATGGACCAGGTCCTGCTGCAGTAGTTAACCATGGAAGCCTGGGGAATGGTGGTGGTGTTATTCAGCCCAAGAATCCCTTCTTGCTTCATCAGAATCCAGCAATTCAACCTACTGCGAATGGTTTCAATACTTCTATGGTGTTTAATCTGCCTTCTCAGTCCGGAAAGATGATTAGACCATCCAGGCTGCCTGGGAGCTCTTCTGCAGAGACTATGAATACAAATGCTGGTGCTTTTGACACAGTTTCTAGGAGCAACAGCAGTTGCATCAACCTGGCACCTTTGAACCCATCAAATGCGGACAAAGCAGTTGTCGGTAATCCAAGTTCGTTGTCAAATTCTAGCAGTCACTTGCTGGATTCTGGTCAGGGTTCTCAAAGGCTATGGCAGGGCTATTTGTTGAATGCGAAGCCTGGTTCTGTTCCCCCTGATCTAAATGTTGGGTTCCAGTCACCAGGGTCACCAGTTTCAGGTGTTCTGGTAGATTCGCAGCAGCCTGATTTAGCATTGCAGCTGTGAAGATTAACATAATCCATTCCCAGTTTGGTGTGGGGAGAGGAGGAGAGATTGAGAGAGTGGAATTTTCGTGGTCTTGAATTAGCTAGGTGATGTGAAAGTGGATGGTGAGGGATACAGGGGATGGAGGTGATATTCTCAACAATTATTCATACCAGCATTGTGTTGTAAAAGTTCTGAGGGTATTTGTACAGATTAATTAATATTGAAATTAATTCTAGACTTACCAAAAAGTAGTTCTTCAGATAAAGCTGTCCCCATATTTGAATCAAATCTGTGGTTTAAGAGTGCAGGTTCTGCTTCCAATATCCAGCTAATTGCCCTTTTGTCTGAATCTATTTGGAGTTGATGAGTTAGTTTTTTCTCAGTATTATATGATGTTTTGAAAGCCAAATTGAGCCTTCTGCCGAAAGCATGTTCTAGATTCTCTTGCATCATCGGCCATCGATTCTGCTCTTTAGAAGTGAGTGCCTCCTGGAATCCTTCTTGCACGGATGATGAAGAATTTCTTTGGACTTAGTACTTAATATTTTACTTTTTTGAGTACATTAATGAAGATAGACTGGAGATAATTTATGCATGTTTTCAAGTACAATGCAATGCATCTACTAGCAAATAAGAAAAACATTAGATAATAAATAGGTGCTCGAAGAGCAAACACCAAGAGATTTTTTTTTTTTGTTCACATTAAATAAAATTAAATGTTCATATTAAGAATGATGTAATCACTGATCTTAGAATTTCTTGACTTCATAAGAAATACCTTATCAACATTGAGTATAATATCTACTATAAAAAAAATGCCTCTCATGACAATTTTTGTCGATGGCACTCTTTTTAACAAACTCCTAGAAAATTTAGAGCTACAACACAAAAGTATAAGTTTAAATATTATAGACTTCTCAATGAAAAAATTATCAATTTTAAGTACTCTATAAATGATATGAGACAATCCTCATCAAAAAATGGCAGGGTCTTTATTTTACGATGCTCTTTTATTGTAACATAAATAAAAAACAATAATGAAATATCAATGTTCAAAAATTAAAAATATTTATATAATAGAAAATGTAGAATCTGTTAACATTTTTTTATTATTTTAAATGTAAGGTTTTGAAAAAATTCAAGAGAATAAAATGAATTATATTTATTGTTATGGTTTATATTGAAAGAACTCATTTTTTTTATGGAAAGAAATGAAGAACTCATTAATAATTTTTATTATTTTAAACAGTAAAGTATTGAAAATATCCAGAAGAATAAATGGAGTATATTTATCTTTTGCTTTGCATCAAAGAGCAAAAGAATTTATTCTTAAGAAAATTATCATCAAAATTTTTAAGCAAAATAAAAGTGCATGATTATATACTTTTAAGCATGACAGTCAAACAATCCCAAACAGTCATTTAAGTGGTTCCGCTATTTGTAATTTTTTTGTAATTCTTAAAATATGATTGGTCTGGTTTTAGACCGACCACCTCTGCCTTGAATCCATTGGTTGGAATGAATCTACCTGCAATTCTCGGCGGACCGTTTGATTCTAGCAACTTGATTAGATATGGTAACCCTCCAAACCAATATCAAACAAGTGATTTTAAAAGTTATGGAATATGTTAGCTTTCTAACTTGTTCAATTAGTATAACTTGATTTTTGCTGACAGAATCAGCCAACTTTTAAGCAGATCTTGAATCTTATAGGTCTGCTCCAATAATTACTTACTGTTTTTCGTTGACTAGCGAGGCTGCCGAAGGACAATTATAGAGGATTTTGCAGAAACAACTCATTTTTTTATTTTAATTTTTTTGCAGCTTTGATTTTTTTCTTTTTATTTTTCCTAAAAATGTCCCCATTTTGAATTTTTAAAATCAGGTTATTTTTGCAAACAAAAAAAAAAAGAGTTAATGGGTGCGCTGAGTGCGATAGCGTGAATCCGTCGATTTTTGTGCGGCCATTGAATCATTTGATCGAACGGGTAGTGGGTGGTGCCTGGATGCTTGAGAGGACGAAAATGGTGGACAAAAGAAAAGGGGCGAGTGACAGCAGTCGTTCTTTATGGGAGTCGGGCGGTGGGGAGCACTTTTGGGCTTGCATAACCTAGGGGCGGTGTGGTAGCCCCGATGGACGAAACATAGGATTACGCTGGAGGAGGTGGAGGAGCTCCAGTGGTTTTTTACCTGGAGTTTCTAGTGGAGGCATCCCGGAGTCCTTGGAGGGATATTTCCATGTTGGCTCACAGCCTCAGTCGGAGGGTGCTGGCGGAGTGGGTGGCAAGGGAGTTCAAAGCTAAGGGGCAGCTGCAATATGACTCGAAACCGTTCACTTTGATCGAGGATCATCACTTTGTTCGGTTTCGATCGGAGGATGACTATAGGAAGGTGCTGGATGGGGGGCCATGGTTCGTTGCCAGCCAACTTTTGATGGTAGAGCCGTGGATCTCTGACTTTCTTTCTAGGATCAATACTGTTTGGAGGACGGTATTATGGATTCGTTTACCGATAGAATATTGGGATAAGGAGGTGCTATTGGGGATTGTTACGGAGGCTAGGAATCCGATTGGCTTAGACGACTTCACTGACCGGCACTGAAAGATAGGTTTCACTAGAATCAAGGTGGAAATCGATTTGGTGGAATCTTTAAAACCAAAGGTCTCTATCTGGGCTATGTTGGCAACCTTTTGTTTATGAAAACGCACCAACAGTGTGCTATTGGTGTGGTCTGTAGGGTCACGGTGATGGTGATCATAAATTTTTTCTTGGAGGAGGTGGATCGAGGCCACGGTCTTCAATCAAAAAACTTCTTTATGAGCCCTATGATGGTGGAGGAAGTGGTAGTGGAAACGGAGCAACTGACGAAGATGGTTCGGCCAGTCTAAACCCTCTAGGGCTTCGATAAAGATGGGGAAGATCAATTCCAATCCGAAATCGTCGGCCCTGAGTTCCTCCCTCTCCCATTCGAGCTCATCGAGACAACTAGCTAGCTCCTTCGGATCGCCACCAAATTCTGATAGTTGGCAAAAACCAAACAAGTTCCCTCACCTACGATTATCGGAGAAATCATGTGAGGGCTCTAACTCAGTCTGGATTGAAAACATGGACGCTTGGTCGGGATTTAATATGTTAATCGAGTTGGGTCCAGGCTCGGAGGATGTGGTGGTGGGCCACAAGGAAAGCCCAAGTCCAAGCCCTCGTGATCATTATATGGTAGAGGGGGGTGGGTCCTCTCTTTTTTTGGTACAGAAAATGGGGTGAGGGGGGGCGACGAGCATAGCAAATCCCTCTCGGCATAATCATGAGGACTCCCATCCCACTGAGTGAATGTTTGATACAGGGAGCAGTAAGTGCAAATCCCTTCCCCACCACGTGTAGGGCCCTCGGCTACCACATCGAGTGAGTACATCATCTCCAGCCCCATCTCAGCACATGGAGGATCAGATGCCGCATCTTTCCACACCCATATAGGCATCAAAGAAAAATCTCCTCATTTAATCGATTCTCGCTGGCTCGAACCTGCATCGCGAGGGGAAGATGCCAAGGCCCGTTCCACCCAGGCTACCACCACGGTGGTGGGGGTGAGTCCTCTCTGAAACGGTCCCATAGCCTAGCTTGGCAACCAGCCCCAGACGAGGCCCAGCCTTCTCCCCCTACGACGGGCTCGATGCTTGGGCTAAAGCGAGGAGGGGAATAGGACTTTGTGAGGGAAAAGGATGGCCGGGCTGTGTTGTAGCTGGGGGAAGTCAAGCAATCATTGGAGGGGACCAGCATAGACCTTTCCAACATCTCCTCAAGGTCAGCTAGAGATGAAGAGTCCCATAATGAGAGGTCTAACGGAGTGGATGGCAGCTGTACCAGGTTAAGTGCGGAAAGGGGAAGCAGCTTCGGCAACTGGGTGAAGGAGAATTGGGGATCGCGACTGGACGTGGAGAGTGGGAAGTGCACTTCAAGTCCGGAGGCTAGGCGGCTGTCCTCTCCTTTTGTCACTGAAAAGGATGGAGGAGCTGGTGGGCATGGCGGGGATCAGTCATAGGAGAGTTGCGGGATGGGCCATGATGAGGTTGTGGGCTGAGTCAAGTAGGCCTTGCAGGGAGTTGGGAGTCAAGAGAAAGCTCTGGAGGGTGACGGGCGGTGAAGGGGGCGACCATGTGCGGGGCTCCTCTATTCTCAAACACAATTCCCCATGAAAGTCTTATTGTGGAATGTGAGGGGGGCAGGAAAACCGGCCTTCCACTCCACTTTTAGGAGAAGGATGCAGCAGCATGACTTTGATCTATGTGTTTTGGTAGAAACTAGATTGTCTGGATCCAGCCTAGTGTACATCCGACGATGATTTTCTATCAATTGAGACTTTATGCCGTGGAATCCCAGGTCTTTTTTGGTGGCATTATTGTTATTTGAAAAGCTGATGTGGCTTTTGTGGATGTTCTACACCAATATACTTAGCAGACTGTAATTATTATCATTGAATCTAATGGATCTACTTGGACTTTGTTTGGTGTGGATGCGAGTAATGATTACTTGGAGTGACGTATATTGTGGCACAAAGTGTCAACTCTGATTGATCAGAAGATCCCTTATATAATGGGTGGTGATTTTAACTGTACTACTGGGCCTCACGAGAAAAAAGGAGGCCATCCTTATGTTGATGTTGTTGTGTCTAGAAAGTTTTGGGACTTTATCCAGACCAACGGCCTTGTGTATCTGAGATTTGTTGGCTCGAGATTTACTTAGTGCAATAACCATCTGGGAGGGGCTAGGGTTTGGGAATGAATTGATAGACTCCTTGTGACAACTAAATGGATTCAAAGCCACCCTGCTCACTTGGTGCGCCACTTACCAAGGATAGTCTTCAGCCACTATCCCATTTTGTTCGTCACTGATACCCCCTCTCTCACCGAAGCCCTTTTCAATTTTAGAAGGTATGGCTTTTCTATCCTCGATCTTGGGACATTGTGTAGGAGGTTTAGCGCATGCCCGTCCATGGTGATGCCAGGTACAAGGATAGTCTTCAGCCACTATCCCATTTTGTTCGTCACTGATACCCCCTCTCTCACCGAAGCCCTTTTCAGTTTTAGAAGGTATAGCTTTTCTATCCTCGATCTTGGGACATTGTGTAGGAGGTTTAGCGCATGCCCGTCCATGGTGATGCCAGGTACAGAGTTATGAGGGGGCCGGAGTTGATGAGGAGGATGCTTCTGAGGTAGAATAGGGAGGGAGCTAGGGACATCTTCAGGAAGTTGGAGGCCATTGAGACTTCCATTGCTGAGTTCCAGGAGTGGGAGGACTTGGAGGGTGGGCTTGCAAACAGAGAGCTGGTTGGCCTTCGGAGATTGTTGTCCGAGCACTATTCCCTCTTGAGGCAGTAGGAGGTTTTCTGAAAGCAGAAGTCCATGATGCACTGTATCAGAGAAGGAGATCGAAATATGAGATTCTTTCATCAGGCTACGACCATCTAAAGGCACATGAATCGGATTCAAGCGATCAGGGATGCTGGGGGGCAGTAGTTACTGGATGAGGACACTCAAACAAGAGATTGTGAGCTTCTTCAAATCTTGATGGACTATGCCACTTGGAGGGAGTTGGGCCTTCCAAGCTCCTCCTTCGGAGTGTGTGGTTATGTTGCAGGAGAACATGGATCTCATTGTGGTAGTGAAGGAAGAGGAGGTGCGAATGACACTTTGATCGATGATAGAGGATAAAGCCCCAGGATCCAACAGCTTTCCTCCTCTTTTCTTCGGGTGGTATTGGCCCATCATTCGATCCAAGGTAGTGGCGGTAGTTCAGGGGTTCTTCACCACTAGCCAGATATCAGGTATGTGACAACAGACCTTTATTGTCCTTATCTTGAAGCATTAGGATGCTTCAGAGCCAAGGCATTTTAGACTTATCAATTTGTGTACAACCATATACAAGTTATGTGCCAAGTTGATAGTTTGCAAAATGAAGCCAGTTCTCTCCCGCTTGATTTGTTCGGAGCATGAGACATTTGTTGGGGGTTGCAGTATTTTCGATAATATCTTTATTGCATAGAAATTTATGCATGATTTGGACCGTGCTCCTCCCCATCATATACTCATGGCAATCAAACTTGATATGGAGAGAGAGCTTATGATCGATTGGCAATTCCTTAAGGATGCTCTACTGTGCTTCAAATTTTATTACTGCTGGATTGGTGGGATCATGGATTGTGTTTGAAGCCCTGTATTTGCCATCCTGATCAATGGGACGCCTTCAGAGTTCTTCTATTCCACAGTGGGGCTGAGATAAGATTGTCCTCTTTCTTCTTATCTCTTTATTATTTATGTTGACGCCCTCTAGAGAGCACTTCGTGCTGCATCCTTGGGGCCGACAATCACCCCCTACATACCAACACCAAGGGCCGAGCCAATGTTTTATCACTACAAGAGAAACGGATATTTGCGACACAAAAAAGCATCGCAAATACTAAATTTTTATTATAAATACTTATTTACGATGCAAATTTTATCACTAATATTTAGTCGTTAAAAATGAGGTCGCAGATAATATTTTATGATGGAAACAAAATTTTTGTCACTAATAATAATTTTTTACGATGTAAATTTACATCGTAAAATATTTTATTTTTTTAAAATTATTTATGATGGTAAAATTTTCATCACAAATAGATGATTTTCATCGTAAATAAAATTATTTATGATGAAACTTTTCATCGTAAATAATTTAATAAATAAATTTATTTTTTTAAAAAAATAAAATAAATTAATTTTTTATGATAAAAAATTTATATCATAAATATTTTCATCATAAAAAAATTATTTATGATAATTTTTTTTATCACAAATAAATTTAAAAAATATTTATAATTAAAAAATATATTATTTATGATGAAATCGTATATCGTAAATGATTGTATTTATGATGGATATTCTATCATAAATAATTTCATCACTAATTAAAATATAATATTTTTTAAAATAATTTATAAATATATATATTTTTAAATTATATTTTTAATATTTTATATTTATAATCTATAAAATTAAATAAAAAATTTATATAATAAATTTATAAATAAATTTGATCATTTTATTATATTAAAATATAATTATAAAAAAATAAATTTAATAATTATAAGAGATCTAAAATAAAAATAATAATCAGCATCTGGAGAAGGAGAATTGATGGAGCCGACGGATCGGCCTGCTGCTGCCTCATCAATTTCATCATTTGTTTCATCACTCTATTATCTGCGTCTGGAATAATTGATAGAAATTGATGCGTACAGCCAACTCATCAGCTCACTGTCGATCCTCAGTAGCTTGTCTCTATATCTCTGTCAGTCGAACATCGCAGGTAGCATGGATGTTAGCTCTAGACAAGCATGAGGATGGGAGAGCTTTGATCCCATATCCTAGCTTCCTAACATAATAGGATCTCATATCAAGCACTTGATCATAGATCTCCTCATCTATGGGTGCGGTTGAGTCTTCAGGGATAGCTTGGGATCTCATCTCTATCATACGATCATGAAAATTAAAGTTATAGCTATTTTAAGTTTGAATTAAAAATTAAAATATTAATAAAAAATAATTAAAAAAAATTATATAAAGCTCCTGACTTCCCACCATCCACTTTTCTGACCGTCGCTGGTTGATCCACTAGTAGATCTCGATCCTATCAGGAAGCTCGCTACTCTCTACATCTCTTTGTAATTTGAGAATAATTATTTAAAAAAATTTTAAATAGTTAAAGAGTTAAAATATGTTAAATAGAAATTACTTACATCTGCTCTATATGAAAAATGAACGGCCTCGAACACCCATAATGTGAGATGGTCTGTCTTGTCTGATTGGCAATATTTTAGACACATCGATCCTGTACGGTTAACAATCAAATTAGTAAGCAACTAACTGAATTTAAGAATAAATGATTCAATTATTAAACTCTAAAAAAAAATTTGGATGCTTAATCTGTTATACCGAATCCTCATACCTGTGGCATATGATAGCCTAGTCCTAGATACTGATACTGTTATATGGCCGCTATCGCACTGCCTCCACCCCCTGATCTTGCACTATAGCATACCAGTGCGATGAATGCAATGACAGTAATCTTTGAAATGCGAGCATAGATGATCATCCATAGCTCGCCACACGTAATCGTACTCAAAATCAACAATATCAAATATAGCCTGTCAATAACAAATATTATAAAAATACAGTGCTAATTAAATATTTTATTGAATATTATTTTATCTGTAAGTGGTTATAGAAGATCTCCCTCTGAGCCAGTGTAGTATAACGCCAATCAGAAAATGTTACAGGGGTATAGCCGTAGCATATGATGCCCAGCTCAGTCCGTCATGGCTTGCACCATCCTCTAATGGGTGTGGTGAAGTCGGACGAAATCTCGATATGGAGATGCTGTCCCTCGTGCTCGCATCTCTAATGCTCTAAGGTGAGACTTTTCGACGGACCTTGCCCTCACCTCATTATTTGTATCGAATGGTCTGAAATAACAATGAATAAATCATTAGTGTGATAGGTATCTAGAAACTTAACAGATACAATTAAAATCAAATTTTATTATGTAACAAATATTAAAATATCACTCGAATCACCTCTGCAGCATCCTCTGGTGGCTTCGATGGTGTGAAAGTGAAAATGGGAGAAGGTTTATCCTCAGGGAGAGGCTGGGAACTTGGACGTGATCGTCTCCTTTCTGATATCATACCTATAATGCTTAAACCATGCATATAACTAACCTGACATATAAATGAATATAATAATAAATAATAATAATAAAAAATATATAAATGCTAATAAATAGAATTGTATTGCATACCATTATTACAAGAGAAGATTCAACAAAAAATATAGATCTACTCATCAATATCCATATCCTTCTCGATTTGTAGGTCCTTTTTTGAATCATAATAATCGACTAATATATTATCTTCTATTTTATTATCATTTATGAACTGATCATCACCCTCCGAATCATCAAGATTAAATATAAAATCAGCTTCAACTTAGGAGGGCGGTAGATCAGCCCTATTTAAAGGAGTTGTTACAAGTTCTTCGTCAACAAGGAGCTCGATCAATGTTTGTTCTTCTTCTTGAAAAGCTTCCTCTTCATGTAGATCTAAATTTTCGTCCATTTTTAGTCGAATTGGTATGTCATATATGCCTCTAGATATTATTCTTTATACGACATGCCAATCACCTCGATACTTCAGATCCTTCAAATATATTACTTATTTCACTTGAGTTGCTAATATATACGACTCATTTTGATATCATGTTTATATAAAATTTATATTGATAAAGTATAGATCGATATGAATATTGATCTTTTTATTGCTAATATCCCATCATTCATACTGAAATAAGAATATCGAATTATTGGACCCGTACTTCAATTCTATAATATCTATAAATACACCAAGATATTTAATCTCTTATTCTCCTTCATATCCTATTGTAGCAATCTCACTATTTTGGGTTCATCTTTACATCTCAAGCTCTTTTATATGAAATCTTATTCTTCTAATAATTCAGGATGCATAGTAATTAATCCTTCGATCGGAGCCACATGCTAAATCGTATAACTCATCGATCGCATCCTCTTCTTTATTGAAATGCTTAGATTTCATCTACAATATAAGATAAAAAATTATATTGATTCAAATAATTAATTTTATAATTATTAAGATATAACTTCTTAGGTGGCAGACGTCGATTCGACTTACCATCAAAATATTGGTTATAACGGATCCTCCAAGAGTGATTAGCAGGTAGAAATCGTCGATAACCCATGAAGTAGATTTTTCTTTCATATTTTAAATATAAGGAGGACGTATCCTTATTGCATATTGGACATGCCAGATATCTTTTGGTACTCCATCCAGATAAGTTTTCATATGTAAAAAAATTATTTATGATCCATAAAATCGAAGCATGCAATTTTAAATTTTTTTGACTGATAGAATCATATGTCTGTACTCCATTTTTTCATAGCTTCTTCAGATCATCGATTAAGGATCCTAGATATACATTAATTTTATTATTTGGTGCTTTCAGATTCAGAATCAATAGTGACATAAAAATAAATGATTCTTTCATACACTTTCAAGATGACATATTATATGGTCTTAGCATCACAGGCCACATGCTGTAGAAAGTACTCAAATTATCAAAAAAATTAAATCCATCTGTCGTTAGACCAAGCCAGATATTGTGCGGATCACTTATAAAGTATGGATGATTTGCATCGAAGTCTTTTCATATTACAGAGTCAGCTGGATGGCTAAGTATATTCTTCTCTGGAACCCACTGTTCATGATGCCATCTCATTTCTTCAGCTGTCTTTATAGACATATATAACCATTGAAGTTTTGTAATCAATGAAAAATACCTCAAAACCTTATGTGGTATCTTCTTTTCTTTTCTATTATCAATTTTGTACCCAAGCTCACCGCATTCCGAACATTCACTTGCTTGTTCATTCTCCTTATAAAATAATATATAATCTTTTTTATAGGCATATATAGGAATATAGCCAAGTCTCAATTTTTGCATGTATGTTTTTGTTTCAAAATATAATTTTGAAAGTCTCTTTCCATCAGGAAGAGTTGCTTTAATCAATATCAAATTTTGGTCAAATAACTTCTGACTTCTTCGGTTCATGATTTTAATATGAAATAATTTGTTCCAAAACTCTAACTTAGAGAATTTTATACAATTTGAGTAGAGTAGCTCTCGTGCATTCCTTATAAGTTTTACAAACTATTCAGAAGTCATTAATATTGTGTTCATGATCAGAACTGCCTTCAGATGCACTAGTACTCATGGATACATTTGAACGAATATCCTGATATAAATCATCCAATAGTGAACCAATACCATCATGTTCGACAAGTTCAGCAGCATCACTATCATCTTTAATATCGTCATCATCACGTACAACTTTATTTGGATCACTTTTCCATGTCATATTCAGCAAGTATACTTCTTGTCCATAGCATAACGTAGCAGATGCTCCTCAACAAGTGATATATGATGATATACCTATTGAAAATTATATCTCAAAGCTAATCATCAGTCTGTTGATGGTTAAGTTTATTATTGTAATTGTATATGAATTATTGAATTAATAAAATTATTTAATTTTTTATCACTGTGTACATCATATTTTGAACTCCTGTTATGTGATGAAGTCCTTAGGACTATTTGATTCGATATAGGAGGATATATATTTAGTTCTTAATCTTTAAATTCATGATCAAATGATAGACTATTATTAGGACGATAGCTATATCAAGTATAGATCGTTGTGTGCCATGTACGTTGGTTGTCCTCTTAATTAAGGAGTGTGGAGATACTGGCATGACATGCAAGTAAGATGTAAGAGTATATCTCACTGAATGTGACCAACTGCTGAGTACTCTGCTGTCAAGAGTAGCTCACGAAGGATATGGGTATAAGTGTCTATCCGATCTGAGATCACCATGATGACTTGCAAGCAACTCACTGTGCTTTGATGCCGAACTATCTAAATTTTTAATTCAGTGATGAAAGATTTCTGAACACAATCAAGTACTTGAGAAGTCGGTGTGTGAGTCAAGATAAAATTGATCCCTTCGAATAAGTAGGAGTTAATATATCAGTGTATTTCAATTCAGTAAAATCTTGATCGAGATAATCCATATGATAGATTTTAAAAATTAAAATATAATATGGATGACTATATTAGGTTTGATAATAAATCCTAGGTCACCTTGAGTATTTGGATCAAAAGAATTAATTATACGGTAACCATACACCAATAGGTTCTTGAATGATGCTTCACAAACTTTTAACCTATCCGGACGTCGGGTATCATTGCTAGATGGTCACTTTGATTGGTATAGAAAGATTATTTCTATACTATCAGTTTAGGTTCGAACCTATGAGGTCACACTCAAAAAAATTTCTGACTGATCATATGGCTGATCGACAATTAAGAATCATTCTAGGATAAAACAGTCAGTTCGATTGATGATTAACCTGTACAATAGTTGCAATAAATTAATTCACTAATTATTGATGAATTATAAAAGAATTGATTAGTAATTAGATTATTAATTAACTCAATTTGATTGAGTATTGAGGTTTGGATCAAATCTAATTGAATTGGATTCAATTTGGTTTGACCCGATTAGGTTATGAGATGACCTAATCGCTAAGGATGTTCGATTTCTGATTCGATCAGAATCTGAACTCGATTAATTTTTGATTTGATTAAAATTTAATTGAAACTATTTACTATCTAATTAGACTAGATTTAATGATCGAATTAGATCTAACCTAATTTGGTTGGGTTAAGAATCTAATTGGATGAGAAAATAATTTGAATTCAAATCCTTGTGCCTCCTTTCTTTGTGCCCTTTGATTCTTCATGCAAGAAAAATTTTTTATGTGAATTGTTTTCATGCCCAAAAGCTTTTTCATATCCACATCTGATTTTTTTTAAATTAAAAATTGGTTGATTTAAATTTGAGTTCAAATAGATTTGAATTTGAAAGAAAACTTAGAGTCCAAATTAAGTTGGACTCTTCTTTTCATGCCATCACCTTTCTCCATGCATAAAGTATTTTTGCATGAGATTTTTTACACCATTCTGATGTTGGTCAATCTCTCTTTGAGTTCATAAGATGAAGATAAAGTTTGGTTTAAAATTTAATTCAAATTTGATTTGAATTGGTGATAAGGATTAAACAACATTTAAATTGAACCGAAACTACTTTTTTTTATCCTTACTTTTCATGGGACGCCACCCTTAAGAAGGGATCAGTTTTGTACGAGATTAGAAGTGATTTTTGGTATAAGAAATCTAAGAGTTGGGGTGTGAAAAGTTGAGAATGGGTTGGACTTCCATGCGTGAGAAACAGAGAAAGTGTTCTTCCTCTCGGGCGTGAGATGTAGGGTCTAGGGTTTCAACTCTAGATTTTGTGAGAAGAAACATATAAGAGTGAGTCTTGTTCAATCCTTTACACCACCACCTCTTTGTAAGGCTTTATTTTTTGATCTAAAAGAATCTAGGAGATCTGAAGAAAGGAGCTTGGATTAGCCATCTAGAGCCTTCGATGCAAGCTAGCACTCCTGTGAAGGAAGATCTGATCAGAGCTTGAGTGGACGATTTGTAGAGGTCAAACGACCTGCGTCACTACTCGATATCAGTGAGAGCTTCATACCATATCTATCAATAGTGGAGATCATCGACTCATGAAAAGGTGATGAGTTTTGAACTCAACCGATATGATCTAAGATTAGATCAGATTCAGAGCATCGATGTGATTGATGCAGTTTTTTTTTTATATCAGATTTTATATGTAAATTTTTTATGTTATAAATTTTAATTGATAGTTTAGATATGATTAAAGATATATTTAGAAGATTAAAATATTTAATTTTTTATTTTTTATGATAAAATTTTAAAAATACATGCTTTGAACTACCCATTTTTCTTCATATGGTATCAGAGCCAGGTTTCTTATGATATGATTTTTTTTTACATATAACCTAATATTACATGTATTTAGATCTTTAATTTAATTTAGATTAGATCTAATATATGATATTTAGATCTAAAATTAATTATAGATCTGATCGCACAAACTGATATATGGTTATCCTGCTATAAGGTTTATCCCTTACAGTGTAAAGGTTGTGTTAGTTTGTATTGATCTTTATAAAATTTGATTTTAATTATTTAGAATAGATCTAAATAATTAATTTATAATCTAAGTAGTATAGTAATTTGATTGGATAGATCCTCATAGCCATCTGATCATAGAAGAAATCAGGTTTTGCAACTCTATTTACTCATTCGATGGGATCTCCTATGGCGTGTAGGGATGCTGCACGATCTTTTTCCATGATGATGAATAATGAATAAATTTAAAATTTTATTTTAAATTTAAATAATATATATTAGATCTAAAATTAATATTTTAATCATTAGATAATTGATTGTAAAACTATTTTATAAAATTAAAAATTATTTTCAAACACTAAATCCGAATCCATGTCAGCTCAAAACTTAATTAAGAATTATGCGATCTAGATTTGAGAATTAAAGATCTAAGCATTACTTGTATAATTCATGGGTTAATGGATTAGCTCGAGTCAAATCCATTTTACTGGGTTAGACCTAGGATTAGAAATCATTGATAATGGACTATGTTAGTAATTGATCAAATCTAATTAAAAGTTAATTCTGATAGGGTCAATTTCTTCTCTTGATCAATTTCAATAGTTATAGTTGGTCAAGTCCATATCTTTGATTAGACCAATATGGACTTTAATCGTAGCTCCGTGGTCGAACTCAAGTCTATAAGTTGATCAAATTAAAAATGACTAACCAGTTGGTGTCTAAGGTAAGTATGGCAGCTGTGATTAATGGTCATTAATTGGGAGCTATTCACATAGATTGAATCTATGTCGAGTTAATGGCATATCCCTCCATTGATCTCACTTACTTGGCCAACATGGTGAATCCTGTTTTGATTTGATCACTTAATGATTGGGGTTGACCCATGCTAACTAAAAATCAGTATGACTGATTTAGGTACCCTTAGTTCAACTTGTCTTGAGTCTTTTTATGATTTAGTGAAGTCAGTGGGAGGATTCATGACTGGTTGGTTGACTAGCTTATGCTGATATTTTTTGATTTGACTTGATGAAGTCAGTGGAGGATTAAGATTAACTGATCAAGTCTTTTCTCATCTCTTAATTCAACTAATTAAATCTTCTAAAATTGTTAGGTTTCTAAAATGAAATAGTTATGGTGATGACTAGATCATAACCTCCCATTAAGTTAGATGATAATGAGTCCAACATTTAGATGATTATTGGAGACGCCACATGCCTGGTGTCATCTGACTGTCAGAATTATCATTCATAATATGTTGATTTAGTTATATTTTTCTGATGATGGTCAGGCTAGCTGAGCCACAATTGGATCTGATCACTCGTTTGTCAGATGTACTAAATTCTGACATGTTAATAGTTTGACCTAACTAGAACTTTGATAGAGACACCACACGCTTGCTGAAGAGGTGTTTGGGGCAAAATTGAATACTAAAAATTATTTGGTGAAATAATTGGTTAAGAACCTATCCATGGATGCGCAGGAGTTAGTCGAGCCACACTCGGACCCATGTGCAGTCCATGTGGATTCTAGTATCCACTAAGAAATTAGTGTAATTCTTCAATTGGAGGTAGAGGCTATCAATTCGAATAAAATAGTAGGAGAATTTTAGACTAAAATTCATATTTTAGACTTAATCAATTCATAACTAATTAGGTTTTAATTTTTTTTTTTGCAGTTATGGCCACCACTTTGTCGCTCGGATCACTATTAATAGTGATAAATTAATAGGATCAAATTTGATAGCTGGTATCGAAAGCTCAAAATAGTCCTGGAGTACGAACAGATCTTGTATGTGTTAATAGATCTAGTATCTAAGGAGCCAGCTCCGAACGTACGTAGCACGGTCAGAGAGACTTATCAGAAGTGGCTCAACGATCGAACTACGATTGTTGTATTATGCTGGCGGTAATGAATGATGAGTTTAACCGTCATTTCGAGAATGCTCAGTCACAAGATATGTTGCAAATGTGAAACGAGCCCTTTAGCATACCCAATGATGTCGAGAGGCACAAGACTAGTTGTGCCATCTTCAACACTCGAATGAGTGAAGGAGCATCAGTCACCGATCATGTGCTGTACATGATCGAGATGATTGAGCGCTTAAGTAAGCTCGACTTTTCCTTGCATGAGTAGCTGGAGAAAAATATCATTCTGAACTCTCTGCCCAAGTCCTACTCCTTTTTCTTACTCATTTTCGAATGACAAAGCCTGTGGTCAACTACTACGATTTGCTGGAGTTACGTAGAACTTTGAGAATGATCACCAGCTCACAAGGAGTCAGTGAATATTGTGGGAGGATCTTCTTCTAGACGTCGACCCTTTAAGAAAGAGAAGAAGAACAAAAAGAAAAGAAAAAGATACAAAGTACTGAGGCACCCAAGTTCAGTCAGACCAAGAAATCCAAGTCCGATCAGAGTCAGGTGGAATGCTTCTACTGTAAAAGTAGGAGCACTAAAAGAGCAATTATCCTCATACATTCCTCCTTGGATCCGAACAGGTCAAAAAAGAAGTAAGTTGTTGCTGATAAGATAATTATATGATAACATCTTGTAATTTCTTAATTTGTGATTCTATTACCTCGGTATTGATATGAAAGTCTTTTTAATATTTATAATTTGTTGCAGGATCTGCAGGTCAGCAGAAGATTTGAAGAAGATGAAAGGTTCCTTAATGTTGGAGATGGAAGATCAGTTTCACTTCTAGCATTAGGGACTGTTAAGCTTGTATTCAAGTTGAATATAATTATTCTTAGTGAATGTCACTTTTGTCCTTTCTTTTTATTGAACATTATTTCTGTAGGCCTTTTGACCATGTACGGTTATGAAATTTTAATAAAATTTTTTAATATCATTATGAATGGTGTTAATGTGATGAATGGATAGCTGAAAATAGTATTTGCACATTGACACAACCTGTTAGTGTAATGTACATATTCAGCAAACGTTCTTGAATTAGTGGTCTCCGATATTTACTTTGGCACTGTAGGTTAGATCATGTTAACAAAACAGAATAAATAGGTTGACACAAGAGAAAATCTTCAAGTCAGTGATTGTGAATCACTTTCAACTTGTAGGTCCTGTCTTTTTAAAAAATGATCAAGTCACCTTTTATTGAAAAAGATGAGCGAGCTAGTGAAGTTCTAGGTCTGATACATACTGATGTATGTGGATCGATGAAATCAGTGCCAGAGGTGGATATTATTATTTTATTATATTTACAGATGACCTATCGAGGTATGGGCACGTCTACTTAATGACAGATAAGTCAGAATCGTTTGAAATATTCAAACGATTCCGTAATGAAGTAGAAAAATAAACTGAAAAGAGTATTAAAACTCTTCGGTCCGATCAAAAAAAGAATATCTCTCTAGTGAGTTTCTAACATACTTAGAAGAGAATTGGATTCTCTCACAATAGATCCTTCTGAAATACCACAGTATAATGGTGTATCGAAAAAAAAAATTAAATCCTGTTAGATATGGTTCGATCTATGATGGGCTTTGCAAGTCTGCCATCTTCTTTTGGGATATGCACTCGAGTCGGCTTATTATATTTTAAATAAAGTTTCAAGTAAGTCTGTAAGTAAAACACCACATGAGATGTAGACAGGACGTAAGCCAGCACTCTCTCATCTTAGGGTTTGGAAATGTCCGATTATGTCAAACGTTTGAAAACTGACAAGCTTGAACCTAGGTCAGACAAGTATCTATTTGTAGGGTATCCAAAAGAGACCAGGGGTATTACTTCTACCTTATGACGAACAGAAGGTATTTGTCAGCAATAGGATGGTCTTTCTAGAAAAGGAGTTTCTTGGAGAAGAAACTAATACCTCAAAGATTAAACTTGATGAAGTTCGATCGGTAGAAAAATCAACACAATCTAGTAAACCATAGAGTTGGATTTGATTAGATCAAATTCGAAACTTGTTGTAGAAACATCTTTAAGGAGATCCGGTAGAGTACCATATCAACTGGATAGATACTACGATTTCTTAATCTGGGATAGTGATCCAGTTGAATTCGATGAGAACAATGAGGATCTGATCACCTATATGGATGCGATACAGAGGTCTGACTCCGATAAGTGGCTAGAAGCTATGAAATCCAAAATAAAGTTCATGAAAGTCAATAATGTATGGACATTGGTTGATCCACTTGAAAGGATAAAATCCATAGGATGTACGTGGATCTTCAAAAGGAAGAGGAGTGCAGATGAAAATGTGGAGACCTATAAAATTCGTCTGGTTGCCAAGGTTACCATCAGCATTATGGTATTGACTATGACGAGACATTTTCTCCTGTGGCAATGCTTATGTCCATTCGGATTATGCTTGCGATAGCAACACATTTGGACTATGAAATATGACAAATAGATGTGACAATAGTCTTCCTAAATGGAAAGCTGAAAGAAGAGGTGTATATGATACAACCTAAAAGTTTTACATCCATAAATGAGTCTAAGGTGTGCAAACTTCAGAGGTCCATTTATGGACTCAAGCAGGCATCTCAGAGTTGGAACATATGTTTTGATAAAATGATCAGAACGTATGATTTCATTAAGAAAGGAGAGGAATCCTGCATATACAAGTGGGTTAATAACTTGGTGATAGTTTTTCTTATTTTGTATGTGAATGACATTCTCTTAATCGAGAATGACATCCCTATATTACAGAAAATAAAAGTTTGGTTGTCATCACAGTTCTCCATGAAGGACTTGAGAGAAGCATCCTTCATCCTTGAGATGAAGATCTATAGAGATAGATCTAAAAAGTTGCTTAGATTATCTCAGTCAACGTACATTGATACTATGCTGAAACGGTTCAGTATGAAGAATTTCAAGAAAGGCTATCTTCCCATAGGCCAAGGAGTTTCTCTCTCGAAGAGTGATTGTCCGACAACTCCTCAAGAGAGAGAGCGTATGAGTAGAATTTCATATATTTCAGCAGTAAAATCTATTATGTATGTCATGACATATACGCGATCAGACCTGGTATACTCATTAGGGTAGTGAGCAGATACCAGTTCGATCCAGGTGAGAACCACTAGAAGATCGTAAAGACCATCCTTAAGTATTTGAGAAATACTAAAGATCAGTGACTTATCTATAAAGAATCTGACTTAAAATTTGTAAAGTTTACAGACTCCAATTTTCAGTCGGATCATGATGACAGCAAGAGCATGTCGGAATATATTTATATCCTGAACGATGGAGCAATCTGCTGGAAGAGTTTCAAGCAGCACACTGTGGTTGACTCACTTGCGAGGTGGAATATATCACGACATTCGATGCTGCGAAGGAAGCTGTGTGGTTACAAAAATTCATCAACGAGCTCGAAGTGGCACCCTCCCTTGATGGTCCTATCTTGTTGCACTGCGACAGCACTGGCGTCATTGCTCAAGTGAAGGAACCGAAGTCACATCAGCGGATCAAGCATATTCTGTGCCCTACCATCTGGTCTGAAAGATTGTGGATCGAGATGACATTGAGCTTCAGAAGATTGATGAAAAGGAGAATCTGACCGACCCATTTACTAAAGCTCTCGATGTCAAGAAGTTCGAAGACTATAAATCAAAGATGGATATACGATACTGTACTAATTGATTTTACTCCAAGTGAGAGTTGTTGAAAATTATATTCTAAAGCCAATTGTCAATCTGTTGATGGTTGAGTTTATTATTGTAATTATATATGAATTATTTAATTAATAAATATTATTTAATTTTTTCATCACTGTGTATATTTTATTTTGAACTCCTGTTATGTGATGAAGTCTTTAGGACTATTTGATTCGATATAGGAGGATATATCGTTTAGTTCTTAAACCTTAAGTTTACGACCAAATGATATACTATTATTAAAATGATAGCTATATCAAGTATAGGTCGTTGTGTGCTATGTACGTTGGTTGTCCTCTTAATCAAAAAGTGTGGAGATACTGACATGGCATGCAAGTGAGATGTAGGAGTATATCTCACTGAACGTGACCAACTGCTGAGCACTCTGCTGTCAAGAGTAGCTCACGAAGGATATGGGTATAAGTATCCCTCCGACTTGAGATCACCGCAGTGACTTGCAAGCAACTTATTGTGCTTTGATGCCGAACTATCTAAATTTTTAATTCAGTGATGAAAAGTTTCTGGACACAGTCAAATACTTGAGAAGTTGGTGTGTGAGTCAAGATGGAATTGACCTCTCCAAATAAGTTGGAGTTAATGTATTAGTGTGTTTCAATTTAATAAAATCTCGATCGAAATGATCCATGTGATGGATTTTGAAAATTAAAATACATTATGGATAACCATATCAGGGTTGACAGTTAAATCCAAGGTTACCTTGAGTATTTGGGTCAAAAAAATGAATTATACGGTAATCATATGTCCATAGGTTCTTGAATGATGCTTTGTAATCTTTCGACTTATTCAGACGTCGGGTATCATTACTAGATGATCATTTTGATTGGTATAGGAAGATTATTTCTATATTATCAGTTTAGATTCGAATCTATGGGGTTACACTCAAAAAAAATTGCTGACTGATCATATGATTGATCGATGATTAAAAATCATTCTGGAGTAAAATAGTCAATTCAGTTGATGATTAATCCTGTGCAAAAGTTACAATAAATCAATTTGCTAATTATTGGTGATTTATAGAAGGATTGATTAGTAATTAGATTATTAATTAGCTCAATTTGATTGAACATTGAGGTTTGGATCAAATCTAATTGAATTGGATTCAATTTGGTTTGACCCGATTAAGTTTTGAGGTGATCTAATCGTTAAGGATGTTCGATTCCTGATTTGATCAGAACTTGAACTCGATTAATTTTTTATTTGATTAAAATTTAATTGAAACTATTTATTATCTAATTAGATTAAATTTAGTGATCTAATTGGGTCTAACCTAATTTGGTTGTGTTAAGAATTCAATTGGATGAGAAAATAATTCGAATTCAAATCCCTTGCGCCTCCTTTCTCTGCGCCCTCTTATTCTTCATGCAAAAAAAATTTTTATGTGAATTTTTTATGGCCAAAAGTTTTTTCATATCCATATTTGATTTTTTTTGAATTAAAAATTGGTTGGTTTAAATTTGAGTTCAAATGGGTTTGAATTTGAATGAAAATCTAGAGTCTAAATTGAGTTGGACTCTTCTCTTCACGCCATCACCTTTCTTCATGCATAAAGTATTTTTGCATGAGATTTTTTGCACCATTCTGATATTGATCGATCTCTTTGTAAGTTTATAAGATAAAAATAAAATTTAGTTCAAAATTTAATTTAAATTTTATTTGAATTGGTGATAAGGATCAACCAACGTTTGAAATTGAACCAAAACTATTTTTTTCTTATCCTTATCTTTTATGGGACGCCACCCTTAAGAAGGGATCAGTTTTGTATGAGATTAGAAGTAATTTTTGGCATGAGAAATTTGAAAGTTGGAGCGTGAAAAGTTGAGAGTGGGTTGGACTTCTGTACATGAGAAACAGAGAAAGTGTTCTTCCTCTCGGGCGTGAGGTGTAGGGTCTAGGGTTTCAACTCAAGCTTTTGTGAGAAGAAAAATATAAGAGCAAGTCTTGTTCAATCCTCCACACCACTACCTCCTTGTAAAGCTTCATCTTTTGATCCAGAGGAGTTTGGGAGATCCAAAGAAAGGAGCTTGGATCAGCCATCTAGAGCCTTCGATGCGAGATAGCACTCCTACGAAGGAAGATCCGATCAGGGCTTCGAGTGGATGATCTGTAGAGGCTGGACGATCTGTGTGGCTGCTCGATATCAATGAGAGCTTCATACCATGCCTACCAGCAGTGAAGATCATCGATCCATAAAATGGTGATGAGTTCTGAACTCAACCGATGTGATCTAAAGGTTAGATCAGATTCAGGGCATCGATGTGATCGATGTAATTTTTTATTTTATATCAAATTTTATATGTAAATTTTTTATATCATAGATCCTTAATTGATAGTTTAGATCTGATCCAAGATATGTTTAGAAGATTAAAGTGTTTAATCTTTTATTTTTCATTGTAAAATTTTAAAAATACATGCTTTGAACTATCCATTTTTCTTCTATACCATATTGACACATCTCTTACATGGTTGCTTTATTCAATTGGCACTGTTAGCCTTATGCCACGCAAACTCAATAAAATTTTGAATATCATTATGGTATTCAGATAAAAAAATATTTCTGACATTCATCCAACTTTTGTCAATATCAATTTGACAACAAAAAAAATTGTTAACAATAAAGAAAATATTCCTGACATTCATCTGAATCGGATCTCGATCTGGATCTCGGATCGGATCTCCAATCGGATCCCAATCTGGATCTCGATCTGGATTCACTATCTATAGATTCTGCATATACAAATACAAGACAATTGCTACCTAATTATTTTATCATTTAAAATAGCTTACACAATAAATGCATCCGAGCACCAACTAATAGGTAAAGATAGGTCTTATCCCTTTTAAAAATGTATCACTTTTATTATTGCCATAGCTTAGTTCTTTGTTCCATATCCAAAAAAAATCCGACAGCATCTTTCTACAGTTCTTCAAGTATACGATATAGATGGATCATATTTTAACCACATCTAATATGTACCTAGAGAACAAATAAGATAACTGTGATGAAATTTTTCATAATAGAACAAACAACACCATGACAACAATAAAAAATTGATGCATTTCTAAACTGCCCAAATGGAGCATCCAAGAGCCGTTCATAGAGTTCATTTTGAGGACTCTGGGATCGACTGTTGAACGAAAGTCTAAGGTTACATCAATGCATGCATTAAATCACTATCATGCATCTCTTTATAAAAATAGAGAGATATACTCGGATCTGAACTGGATCTCGATCCAAATTCAGATTGGATCTCGATTCAAATCTCGATCGGATCTGACCCCGATCCTGACCTCGATCTGATCGAATCCCGACTCGGATCTGGATTAGATCCTGGATCAAATTTTGACCCATATTTCGGACCAGATCTTAGACCAGATCCGAGTTGATCTGGAGGATCCCGACCTGGATCCTAGACTGGATCCTGATCCAGATCTCGATCCCGATTCGGATCTCGATCTGGATCCTGATCTGGATCTGACCTGGATCAGATCTAAGTCGATCCGGATCGAATCTCGGATCGAATCCTGGATCGAATAGTTCACATGCATTAAAAATTTATTATTTTTATTAACAAATTATTAATTTTTAAAAAATATATTGCCCAGCTATGCAACCCAAGAGGGGGAGAGTGTGAATTGGGTTTTTGAAATTTTAAAGTTAAATTTAGAACCATAAGGATTAAATAATGATAAGTATGTTATTTGTAGTAAGTGATTTAGGCAAGGTGTAAAAATAAGATGCAAGCATGCAAGAAAATAAAGAAACTTAAAAAGAGAGCAAGTAGGCACAACACAAACAATCAAGAGTTATAGTGGTTTGGTGCTAACCTTGCACCTACATCCACTCTCCAAGCTCCTACTTGAAAATTTAAATTCACTAAAATATATTCAATAAGAATACAACGTCGGTACCTCCGACTCTAGCTAACCCAAGCTAGAACACTTATTTTTTGGGTACAAGCCAACCCAATACAATTCGATTCAAAGTTCGGACAAATCTTTTCAAGTTTTGGAACCTTTTCAAAACAAAAGATCAAGACAAAAACAGAGTATGAGAGTTAATCACACGAAAATATAAGTTTAGCTCCTTTAATGAGCAAATAAAACTTTAAATACACTTTACACAACAAGAAAGAAGCTTTTCTGATTTTTCTCAAGGTTGTTGAAGACTTGAATGAGCTCTTGAGGGGTTGGTGAACTTGAAATGAAAGTTTCTTTTGCTTGAAGAGGGCTTTTTTCTTAGAGTTGAAATGAATGCTTGAAAATTTTAAAAACTTTTTCTTTTTTCCTCTTTCAAGTGCCTTTATATCTTCAATAGATGCTAGAGATAAATCTGGACTAAAATAGAACCGTTGGAGTGCATTAAATGAGCATTAAATACGATCAAAATGAGCTGAAAAATTAGCCGTTATGAAGATTTTCTGTCGCAGGGGTCGACTCATAGGGTCGACCTCTGTGGCGCAGAACAGAAAGTCACTGTTCTGTATCTTTGGCCTGCACAGCAACAGAGGTCGACTCATAGGATCATTTTCTTTAGATGTGCCAGCCAAAAATAGCGTGCCATTCAGCTCCTTTTGACGGGAGTCGACTCATAGGGTCGACTCTTTTCTTTAAACTTGATTTTCTCTCAAAATATATATTCAAAAAATATGAAATTACCTCCAATAGATCACAAATCTTCTGTTCTTGCTTTTGAGGCTCTCGAATTAAAACTTGGTAAAATTATGATTTTGTCCCTGAAATACAATAAATCTTTTTTCAAGCCAAAATCATTAGTAATCCCCTTAAATATATTGTAATCATCAAAATCAATTCATGGAGCAACAATCTTTTCCTTTTTGATGATGACAAAAATACTTGAACAAAAGCAAAATATAATATATATAAAGCATTGATTAAGAATTTTAAATTTATAAAGATGCATCACTTAAATATTAGAGTCAATTGTTTGAATAAAATGCTTATTGCTCCATTTTATTTCTCTACTCTCACTTTTTGACTACATCAATTAAGATCATTACTTCTCTTTTTAAAGAAAAATGAAAAAGACTTCCTCTCACTATGGTAATCACAAAGGACATTTCAATTTATTCATATAGAGGATATTGACATTTATAATATTTTATAGTATATATATGAGGTATTTTTTATATCATAAAATTAAGACATTTCAATTGATGCCATTCATAAAAAATCAATCCAAATGACCCCACATTCATAGAAGTTAAAAGCATATATATATATTCGAACTGACATAAGTGTTACATTACATAAGAGTCAAGTCAAAATACAGCTTTTCATTGGTCAATCAGCCAACAAATACAAAGGCCATAAGCTAGATCCTAGACATAAAAGACTAACTATACTAGATCTAATAGATATCATGGCTAGAGAGATCAGAATCAGAAGAGTCAGAGATATGATGAGTCTCAGGATCAAAGCCACGGGCACGTCCTCGACCACGTCTGCCTCGGCCATGGATAGAAGTACCAGCACGAGCAGAAGAGCGAGAAGATCCTGGAGCCTGGGAAGCTATGGACTGTGCTAGGAGAGAAAGTCTGATGGTGTCCAATTGTTTCAAAGCTCTCATCAAAGACTGCATTAGGGTACCAATCTAAGTAGAGACAGTCTCACTGGAGCCCCTGATCTCCCTCCTCAAAAAATCAAAGTCACTTTGCAAAATATCTCGAAGCCTAACCACCTCTGCAGACAGGTCAGAAACCTCCATGAGGTTCTCTTATGGCTAGAGAAGGGCTAAGGCTCATACCTGCCTCTACAAATTTAAAACTCTACCTGTCAGTCTCAGAATATATCCCTCAAGCTCCTCAATTTGTACAGACTGAGCTATAAGCATCTGAAAGACAGTAGAGATATGAGGGATCAAGGTCTGATCTGAAACAGCCTAAGATGTCATCCTCTGAGTAAAACCTGAGGTGACAAACTGCTTGGATAAAATGGAGGCAACCCGCTGGGACATCAACTCAATCTGATCGTCTGCAAGTCTATCCTCTGAAGTATCTACTCTACTCCTAGACTGTGATACAGAAATATGCCTCCTCACAGACTCTGAGAGACCAGCCACGTAATCAGACACGAACTGAATATCAGGAGATACTCTGTAATCACGAGGAGGTGAAGACGGTTCCTCCTTTTCTTCTCTTTCCTCTGCTCTTTTTTCTGTTCTTTCTTCTGCTCTCTCCTCAACACCCTTCGACCAATCACCATCAGTCTTAGAAAAACCCATGCGATGCAGTGTGTGGTGGTTGTTGGTGTCAGAATGTGATAATTTGGTGACTGCCTCCCCCTCAAAACAGACTCCAAACCTTCTAAAGACCAGGATGAGTGCCATACCATAAGGCAAGTGAGCTTTAGACCTATTCAGGGTCTCCCTTATGGCCTCAAATATCAAAGCAGGAAGGTTCAAGGGGGTCTCGATGATTACATGGTACATGATGCAAATATCCCTACCAGATAAGACGTCATGCCTACCACTCCTAGGGACAAAAAGTTTGATAACCATGTGATGCAAAAGTCTCATCTCTATTGAAAAAATTTTTGTTTCTAATTTATTTAAATTTTCAGTAAAAGTTCTCCCTAAAATAATACTTATTCCTTCTTCTTTGATTGGGAGCTCCATATGAGTATAACCTTCACAAAGCAAGTGCAGGATTTGTCCCAAATGCAATGGATCGAGAACAATATTAACACCTTTCATTAAAGATTTTACTATTCCATTACAGTAACTTAAATTCAAATAAAATTCTCTGACCAAATCAATATAAGTATTTTCCTTCAACAGAAAGTAAAACTTTCATTCTTGATTTTTAATTTTTGATCCAATAGAAAATTCTTCTTTTTCAAAAAATTTAAAATCTATATTTTTTTTGGGTTTCACTTTTCGATTGGAGAGAGGTACCTTATTTGGATTGAGTGGGGACTGTGAAGAAGCTGGAACAGGACCTGGAACTGAGGTTGGAGCAGGAGAGGGCTCGACTGTCATTCTTTTTCTGCGCACATCTTCCTTTAACCCATGAACAGACTTTCTTCTCTGTGATAACTTAAGTTTGGGAGCTATTTCGGACAACAGAGACTTGCAAATAGCTTAGGAGACCTAATGAGAGGTAGAGTAGAAAGGGTTTTAGAGGAAAGATAAGGATTTTTAGGGAGATGAACCGTAGGTTTGGAGACGAGGGTTTGAAGCTAGGGTAAGCTTGATTCGCCCAAACGAGGAAGAGAAGAAAAAGGGATTTAGTTTCTAAGAGAGGGATTTGAACGAAGAAAAATGATGGGAAGAGGGATTTTAAGAGATTTTTGCAGTTGAGAGAGTGAAGAGGGAGGAGATTTTTGTTCGGTGGGATGAGGAAGACAAAAGGCAAAGGGTCGGCTCATTTACAAAAGAAGATTTTTCAATAAAACAGAGCGCCCGATGAGTTTTAATGAAAATTATAAGTTTACCCTGGAGTCGACCCTATGGGTCGATTCATAACAGAAAAAAAATAAAAAAATGATGAAAATATTTTGAAAAAAATTTGAAACTTGAGAAGGGTGTCTATTTAAGAGATTGATTATATGAAGGATAGTTTTGAGCTTTTAAGAAAGGAGAGAAGAGAATTGAGCTCAAAATTTGGTTCAATAAATTTTTGACAAAAAGAACTTGGAATCAAAAAGATACTTAAGCTGATGGATCAAGAATTCTTAGTTCTCTCTTAATTTTACAAAATCTATCTTCACTTAAGGCCTTGGTAAAGATGTCAGCCAATTATTTTTCAATACAAACATAATCAAGAATTATATTATTATTTTGGACTTATTTTCTTATGAAATGATGTCTAATTTTAATATACTTTGATCTAGAGTACTGAATTAAATTTTTAGTTGGATTAATAGCACTAGTGTTATCACATCTTATGAGAGTTTCATTGAGTTTGATGTCAAAGTCCTCAAGTTATTGCTTAATCCACAAGATTTGAGCACAGCAACTTTCGGCTGCAATGTATTCGACCTCGACCGTAGACAGTGCTACCGAATTTTACTTCTTGCTAAAACAAGAGATTAAGTTAACTTCAAAAAATTGACAAGTTTCACTAGTACTTTTTCTATCTAATCTACATCTAGCAAAATTGACATCTGAATATCCTATTAAGTCAATTAATGAGTCCTTAGTATACCATAATCTTAGAGTATATGTACCTTTTAAATATCTAAGAATTCTTTTAACTGTATTTAAATGTGATTCTTTTGGATTTGATTGAAAGCGTGCACATAGATGTTGCTCTATGAATTGATTTTGATGATTATAACACATTTGAGGGGGTTACTAATAATTTTGATTTGAAAAAAGAATTATTATATTTCAGAGATAAAATCATAATTTTATTAAGTTCTGATTTGAAAGCCTCAAGAGCAAGAACAGAAGATTTGTGATCTATTGGAGACAATTTCATATTTTTTGGATGGATATGTTGAGAAAAATTCGAGTTTAAAGAATTGGATTGATCCTATGAGTTGACTTCTGTCAAAAAGGACTGAACAGCATGCTATTTTTGGCTGACACACCCAAAGGGGTCGACCTTATGAGTCGACCTTTATTGCTGTGCAGGCCACAGAGGTCGACCTCATGAGTCGACCCCTATGCAGAGGTCGACCCCTTGAGTCGATTTCCTGTGATGAAAACTTTCATAACGGCTAGTTTTCAGCTCTTTTTGACAGTATTTAATGCTCTTTTAATGATTTTCAATGACTCTATTTCAGTCCAGATTTCTCTCTACTATCTATTGAAGCTATAAAGGCACTTAAAAGAGGAAAAAAGAAGCAAGATTGAAGAGACTCAAGCATTCATTTCAGCCCTAAGCAAAAAGACCTCTTCAAGAAAAAGAAGCTTTCAATTTAAGTTCACCAACCCCTCTAGAGTTCATTCAAGTCTTCAACCACCTTGAGAAAAATCAAAAAAGCTTCCTTCATATTATGTAAAGTGTATTTAAAATTTTATTTACTCATTAAAAGAGTTAAATTTATATTTTCGTGTGATTAACTCACATACTCTATTTTTGTCTTGATTGTTAGTTTTGGAAGGATTCCAAAACTTGGATAGGTTGATCCGAACCTTGGATCGGATTATATTGGGTTGGCTTGTACTTGAAAAATAAGTGTTCTAGCTTGGGATAGCTAGAGTCGGAGGTACCGATGTTGTATTCTTATTGAATATGGTTTAGTAGATTTGAATTTTTAAGTAGGAGCTTGGAGAGTGGATGTAGGTGCAAGGTTGGCACCAAATCACTGTAAATCTTGTTTGTTTGTGTTGTGCTTACTTGATCTCTTTCTAAACTTTCTTATCTTCTTGCATTCTTTCATCTAATTTCTACACCTTGCTTAAATCACTCTTTACATATATTCTGCTCATTGTTATTTAATCCTCGTAGTTCTAAATTAACTTTAAAATTTTAAAAACTTAATTCATCCTCTCTCTTGGGTTGCATAGCTGGACAACAAGTAGTATCAGAGCTCGATGCTCTAGTTCTACTTTGATTTAACCATCAAAGAGCTAAAGATCTATGGCAACTCAAGTTGGTGCTTCACTAGCCGACGGACAGTCTATAAACCGACCTTCACTTTTTAATGGGTCAAACTACACCTATTGAAAAGCTCGGATAAAATTTTTTTTTCAAGTACTTGACTATGATATGTGGAGTATCATAGTTAATGGACCACACACACCCACTAAGATAATTGATGGTGTAGAATTAACCAAATCTGAAAGAGAATGGGATGAGATTGACAAGAAAATGACTCAACTCAATGCTAAAGCCATAAATATTTTATATTGTGCTTTAGATGCTAATGAGTAAATCGCATTTCAACATGCATATCAGCTAAGAAAATATGGGATATATTAGAAGTAACACATGAAGGCACTAATCAAGTTAAGGAATAAAAAATTAACATGCTTGTGCACAAATATGAACTCTTTAAAATGGAGCATGATGAATCAATAACTGAAATATTTACTCATTTTACGAATATTATTAATGATCTAAAAAGTCTTGACAAGTCTTACTCTAACAGCGATCTTGTGGGAAAGATTCTTAGGTCTTTACCAAAGACGTGGGAGGCCAAAGTGACCACAATCTAAAAACCAAAGATCTGAATGTTTTATCCTTGGAGGAGCTTCTACAATCGCTAATGACATACGAGCTAAGCATGAAATAACATCAAGAAGAAGATGTCAAGAAGAAGAGGACAATCGCCCTCAAGTCCACTACTCAACTCGACGAGGAATCCAAAGAAACAGAAAATGAAGAGCAAGATGAAAAAATGGCCCTCATACTAGAAAGTTTAAAAGATTTTTGAAGAAAAGAAAACAAGGGATGAAGAAGAGGCCACCTACAAAAGGGAAGTATAGCAAGAAGAAAGATTAGGAGCAACCCCTTATTTGTTATGAATGTAAGAAGCCGGAGCACTTTAGGTTCGAATGTTCACAACTTAAGAAGGGCCTCAAGAAGTACAAGAAAAAGGCTATGGTGGCTACATGGGGTAATAGTGATGAGTCAAGCTTTGAAGAAGAAGATTTACATAAGCAAGCTAACTTGTGCCTTATGGCACATAAAAATGAGGTAAACGTTGAAACTCCTGATGACTTTACTTTCGAAGAACTTCAAGAAGCATTTTATGATCTAGTTGATGATCTAAAGAAGTTAGGGATAAAGAACAAAGAATTAAAATCAAAGAATCAATCTTTATTAAAAAAAATAAAATTATTTCAAATAAAAAATTGGGCTTGATACAAAAAAATCTAAACTTGAAAAATAAAATTGCTAAGTTAAAACCTATGGTAGAAAAGTTCACACTTAATTCAACTAAACTTTAAATGATACTTGATAATCAAAAGATCGTTTATGATAAAGTCGGTCTTGGCTACATCCCTTTAAAGAAATAAAATTTTTTGAAAAATATCTATGCGAACTCATCAAGCAATAAGTTTTCAAATATTACTTGCTTTAAATATGGTAAAGTAGAACACAAATCCTATACTTATTTCTCTAACAAATCTGAAAATTCTAATGTGAAGAAAATATGAGTTCTAAAAGGAATCACCGTGACTAACCAAAAAGGACCCAAGAAAGCTTCGGTACCTAAAGTAAAAACTTGATTTTTGCATGCAGGTGTATCTTGCATCCCAAGGAATAAATCAAAAATGGTATCTTGATAGTGGGTGCTCAAGATACATGACCGGTGATGAATCTCAATTTATCACACTTGATGCAAAAGATGGAAGAATGGTAACATTGGTATCACTCCCTCCAAGTATATTGAAAATATTTTATTAGTAGATGGTTTGAAACATAATCTATTGAGATTAGTCAATTCTGTGACAAAGGGTACAAAGTTATTTTTGAATCTTCATTATGTATAGTAACTAGTCCCAATGATGAAGATATTAAATTTGTTGGGCATAGACATGGTAATATTTATATGATAGATTTGAATGATCTTTCTAAGATAACCTTGCAATGCCTAGTAGCCTTGAATGCCAAAATTAATGAGACTAGTTGGCTTTGACACCGTAGGCTTGCACATATTAGCATGCATTCACTGTTAAAACTTATTAAAAAGAAATTGATTACCGATTTACCTAAATTAAATTTTAAAAAGGATAGAATTTGTGATGCATGTCAACTAGGTAAACAAATAAAAGTATCATTCAAATCTAAAAATATTGTTTCAACTTCTAGGCCATTAAAATTATTGCATATGGATTTATTTGGACCTATTAGAACTACTAGTTTAGGTGAAAAATGATATGACTTTGTAATTATTGATGATTTCTCTCGTTTTACATGGATTTTTTTTTTGGCACATAAGGATGAAACTTTTCATGTGTTCTCAAAATTTTATCGAAAAGTTACTAATGAAAAAGATTTTTCAATTCAACATATTCGAAGTGATCATGAAACCGAATTGAAAAATCAAGATTTTGAAAAATTTTATGATGAAAAAGATATTGACCATAACTTTTTAGCACCTAGGACATCCCAACAAAATGGGGTAGTAGAAAAAAAAATAGAACCCTTGAAGAAATGGTCTGTACCATGCTATGTAAAAGCAACCTCTCAAGATACTTTTGGGCAGAAGTACTTAACATGGCATGTTACATATTAAATCATGCTTTAATTAGATCAATTCTAAAAAAAATACTCTATGATCTTTGGAAATGAAGAAAACCAAATATTACATATTTACATATTTTTGGTTGCCGATGTTTTGTTTGGAACAATGGTAAAGAAAGATTAGAAAAATTTGATGCAAAATTCGATGAAGCTATTTTTCTTGGTTATTCCTCTTCTAGCAAAGCTTTTAGAGTTTTCAACAAAAGAACTTTAGTAGTAGAGGAGTCAATACATGTTATTTTTGATGAGACTAATGATCTTCCTTCAAGAAAGAATGAAAGTATTAATGATGCAGATCCTCTTATAGAAGGGATGAAGGAGCTCACCCTAAAAGAATCAATAATTCAAAATGAAGAAGAACATGATGACAAACAAGAAGATGAAGGTGAAGAACAACAAGAACAACCTTAAGATATAAATGATCTATCCAAAGAATGGAGGTATGATTACAATCATCTCAAGAAACTAATCATTGGTGATCCTACACATGGAGTAAGAACTTATTCTTCACTTAGAGATGTATACAATCATTTTGCATTTGTTTCTCATTTTGAACCTAAAACCATAGATGAAATTGAAAAAGATTATAAATGGATAAATGCAATGCAAGAGGAACTTAATCAATTTGAAAGAAATAATGTATGGACTTTAGCATCAAGACCTAAAAAGTATCCAGTAATTGGCACAAAATGGGTATATAGGAATAAATTGAATGAACATGGAAATGTAATTAGGAATAAAGCAAGATTGGTTGCAATGGGTTATAATCAAGAAGTGAGAATTGATTTTGATAAGACCTTTGCACCTGTTGCTAGATTAGAAGCAATTAGGCCTTTACTTGCATATGCATGCTTTATGAATTTTAAGTTATTCCAAATGGATGTCAAAAGTGCTTTTCTAAATGGTTATATTGCTAAAAAAATTTTTATAGAACAACCCTCCGGTTTTGAAAATCATATTTTTTCTAATCATGTTTTTAAATTAAACAAAGCTCTATATGGTTTAAAGCAAGCACCTGGGGTTTGGTATGAAAGGTTAAATAAATTTTTGCTTAACAATGATTTTTCCAGAGAAAATGTAGATACAATCCTTTCCATTAAAAGAAATCATGATGATATCTTAGTTATATAAATATACGTTGATGACATTATTTTTGGGTCTGCTAATGAAACACTGTCAAAATTTTGCTAAGCTCATGTAAGGAGAGTTTGAGATGAGCATGATGGGAGAACTTACATTCTTCCTCAGACTCCAAATCAAATAAACAAAGGAAGGAATCTCCATCATCCAAAGCAAGTATACAAGAGAACTACTCAAAAGATTTAGAATGGAGAGCTCCAAAGTAATTGGTACACCCATGAGCCCATCATGTAAGCTTGACAAGGATGAAAGAGGTAAAAATATAGACTCAAAACTTTATAGAGGGATGATTGATTCTTTATTGTATTTAACTGCTAGTAGACCAGATATTATATTTAGTGTTTGTTTATGTGCACGCTTTCAATCAAATCCAAAAGAATCACACTTAAATGCAGTTAATTTTTTTTTTAAATATTTAAAAGGTACACAAACTCTAAGATATAGTATTCTAAGGACTCATCAATTGACTTAATAGGATATTCAGATGTCGATTTTGCTAGATGTAAATTAGATAGAAAAAGTACCAGTGGAACTTGTCAATTTCTTGGAGTTAACTTAATCTCTTAATTTAGCAAGAAGCAAAATTTGGCAACACTGTCTATGGTCGAGGTCGAATACATTACAGCCGAAAGTTGCTGTGCTCAAATCCTGTGGATTAAGCAATAACTTGAGGACTTTGGCATCAAACTCAATGAAACTCCTGTAAGATGTGATAACACTAGTGCTATTAGTCTAACTAAAAACCAATTCAGCATTCTAGATCAAAACATACTGAAATTAGACATCATTTCATAAGAGAACATGTCCAAAATAAAGATATAATTCTTGATTATGTATGTACTAAAAAATAATTGGCTGATATTTTTACCAAAGCCTTAAGTGAAAATAAATTTTATGAAATTAGGAGAGAATTAAGAATCTTTGATCCTTCAGCTTAAGTATCTTTCTAATTCTAAGTTCAATTTGCCAAAAATTTATTAAACTAATTTATTTTTGAGCTAATTTCAGATCTCTCCTTTTTTAAAAGCTCAAAACTATCCTTCAAATGATCAATCTCTCAAATAGATATCTTTCCTTTAAGTTTCAAGCTTTTTCAAAATTTTTCCATCATTTTTTTAAATTTTTCTTACCATGAGTCGACCCCTAAGGTCGATCCTAGAGTAAACTTATAATTTTTTTATTAAAAAAATGCTTGGGTTATCTCAGTCCACGTACATAGATACTGTGCTGAAGAGATTCAGCATGGAGAATTTCAAGAAGGGCTATCTATCGATAGGCCATAAAATTTCTCTCTAAGAAGGATTGTCCGACAACTCCTAAAGAGAGAGAGAGCATATGAGTAGAGTTTCATATGCTTCGATCGTGGGATCTATCATATACGCCATGACATGTACAAGGCCAGATGTGGCATACTCACTAAAAGTAGTGAGTAGATACCAATCTGATCCTGGAGAAAACCACTGAAAAATGGTTAAAGCCATCCTTAAGTATTTGAGAAATACTGAGGACCAATGGTTGGTTTATGGTGAGTCAGATCTGAAACTTATGGGATTCACAGACTCCAGCTTTCAATCTGATCATGATGACAGTAAAAGCGTGTCGGATTATATCTTTACTCTGAATGGTGGAGCCATCTGCTGGAAGAATTTTAAGCAGCATACTGTGGCAGACTTTGTTTGTGAGGTGGAATACATTACAGCATCGGATGCTGGAAAGGAAGCTGTGTGGCTGAGAAAATTCATCATCGAGCTTGGAGTAGCATCTTCCCTTGATGGTCCGGTCCTGCTCTACTGTGATAGCACTGGTGCCATAGCTCAAGCGAAGGAACCCAAAGCACACCAGCGGACGAAGCACATTTTGCGCCGCTTCCACATAATCTGAGAGATCGTAGATCGAGATGACGTCGACCTTCAGAAGATCGACAGAAAGGAGAACCTGACCGACCCCTTCACTAAAGCCCTGACGATAAAGGAGTTCGACAACCACAAGTCGAAGATGGGTATTAGATATTGTGCCGAGTGGCTTTAGGACAAGTGGGAGTTGTTGAAAAATATATCTCAAAAGTCAATCGTCAACCTGTTGACGGTTGAGCAACCTTGTATTGTAATTGATTTGTTAATAAATAAAATATATTTTTGATATTTTCATCATAAGTTTTCATCTTCTAATGAACTCCGTTGTTGTGATGAAGTTCTTAGGACTATTTAGGTTCGATAAAGAGAGGATTTATCGATTAGTCCTTAAAACTGTTCACGATCAAATGATAGGCTGTTAATAAGGACGACAGCTTCTATCGAGCATAGATCGCTGTAGGCTATATGGGTTGGTTATCCTTTTAACCAAGGAGTGTGGAGACACTGGTATGGTATACAAGTAAGATGTAAGGATACATCGTCATTGAACGTGACCAACTCCAAAGTATTCTGTTATTGAAAATGTCTCTGATGAGATATAAGTATAAGTGTCCCTTAGACCTGAGATCGCCTCAGTGATTTGCAAGCAACTCACTGTGCTTTGGTACTGGGCACCCACCCCCTGCTCCTCCCTTCCCTACAGAGCCAAAAAAAAACTGTTAACCTTAAAAGTTGGTGGCGACAGTAGCGACAGCAGTGGAAGGGGGGCGCTCACCGGTGAAGAAGCCCCTGGAGGGTTTCAATGAGTGAGAGGGAGGGAGAGAGGGAGAGAGCTGGGAGGGTGGGGACAGAGAGTCGGGAGGATTTTATGGGAACCAAGGATGTAACTTGGGATTTTTATCAAATTTTTAGCGATGAAAAATTCACATCGCTATAAATTATTATTAGCGATGAAAATAGAATTTTTGTCGTAATAATTCTTATCAAATTTTTTTCCCCTGAAATTTTCCTCTAAAAAAAATTTAACCAAAAAAATTTTCAAAGAAACTAATTTGTGACAAAAATGAAATATGCATCACTAATAACTATTATTATTGATAAAAATAAAATTTTTATGGCTAATAATTTTCACTAAAAATTTTTTTTCTCTAAAAATTTTTTACTCCAAAAAAATTTAACAAAAAAATTCCAAAAACAAATTACAGCACTAATTTCAATTATTTGTGACTCTTATTTTTTGTCATAAATAATTTACTACTTATTTTTAAAAAAATTTTAAATTTTTATAGATTATTTGTGACTGAAATGTTGTGTTGCAAATAATTAATATTTGTGATGTAAAATTCTTTTACATCACAAATATCAAATTATTTGAGATGCAAATTTATCATCATAAATTATTTATTTTTTATTTTTTTATTTTTTATCAATTAGTTGTGATGAAAATTTTTTTATCATAAATAATTTAATATTATAATGTAACTAAAAATTTCATCATAACTAATAAATTATTTACGATGAAAAATATTTTACATCACAAAAATCCTATATTCTTGTAGTATATTTTTTTTATTTTTTTTAAAATATGGTATAATTTTAAAATTTAAAATCTATCTTCATCATTCATGATCTAAATAATTATCATTAGAGTATCGTCACAAAAGATCACCTCGATCCGATAGCCCTAGCTATGTCGATCAATAAAATTTGATTTTGATAGTGATAAACGATCGCATGATGATCTGATAGATAGAGGCTATCGATGGATCCGAAAGCTTACAATGATGATCTTGATGATATTTTTAGCATATTATCAAAATTTTACTTCAATCAGATATTATTATCATAGTTAATTTAGCATGAAATTATTTGAGCCGTTAAATAAAAAATGAGTGATCAAATGGTCAAACGGTGTCCAATTATATGATAATTTTTTAAATAATGATCTTTGCTACTACTTTGATCATTTATACAGTGATGATTGTAAAATTCAAACTATATATATATGGATCATCTAAAACTCTCTGTCTCTTAATACTCATTCTTAATATCTTAAAGTAATTGTAGTTATGTTTTTGTAAGATCTACTTAACATAGATAGTTTATATATGCACAGTTTGGATTTTACGATCATCACCATACAGACGATTAAATTAGTAACAAAGATAATTTATTTAAAAAATTATCTTATAATCGAACATCATTTGATCTTTTGATCACTCATTTTTTATTTAACGATCTAAATAATTTCGTACTAAAGTGATCATGATAAAAATGTTCGATTGAAGTAAAATTTTGATTGTATACTAAAAATATCATCGAGATCATTATTATAAGTTTCAGACTCATCGATGATTTCTATCTATCAGATCATCATGCGATCATTAGTGATCATCGAAATCAAATTTTATTGATCGACATAGCTAGGGCTATTGGATCAAGATGGTCTTTTGTGACGATACTCTAACGATAATTATTTAGATAATGAACAGTGAAGATGGATTTTAAATTTTAAAATTATATCATATTCAGAGAAACATAGGAAAAAAATTATATTTGGTTGCAAAATATATTATGATCGATTTTTTGATTATAAAATATTAAAAAAATTTATGATAAAAAATTAATCATAAAATATTTAAATTATTTTTTTAATTTATAAAATATTTTTATCATAAATTATTTATTATTTTTTTAAAAATTTTTGATTTTTTATTGATTATTTATGATGCAAAATTTGCATCATAAATAATATAATATTTGTGATGCAAATTTTATTTAGTCATAAATATGATTATTTATGATGTAAATTTTTCATCACAAATAATCTACTTTTTATTTTTTTAAAAATTTTGATTTTTTTTCAATTATTTTTGATGTAAAATTTACATCATAAATGATGTAATATTTGTGACAAAAATTAAATTTTCATCATAAATATCTTTATTTGCAACACAAATATTTCATCACATATAGATCTACTATTTATTTTTTTATTTTTTTAATTTTTTTAATTTTTTATCGATTATTTATGATAAAAAATTTATATTGTAAATAATTAAATATTTATGATATAAATTTATGTTGTGTCACAAATTTTTTTGTTTGCGATAAAAACTTTCCATCATAAATAATCTGCTATTTATTTTTTTTAAAAAAATAATTTTTTATTGATTATTTATGATAGAAAGTTTACATTACAAATAAGTTTATATTTATGATGTAAATAAAATTTATGTCGTAAATATTATTTGTTTGTGATATAAATTTTTTATCATAAATAATTATTTATTTATTTATTTTTAAAAATTTTTAACTTTTCATCGATTATTTATGATGTAAATTTTATGGCATAAATAATTATATATTTATGATGTAAATTTTTTTATGTTGTAAATATCTTTATTTACAATATAAATTTTTTATCATAAATAATCTACTATTTATTTTTTAAATTTTTTTTAATTTTTTATCAATTATTAGCGATGTAAAATTTTGGTTGCAAATAATTTACTATTTACAACACAAATAATTTTACAGTCACAAATACTCTTATTTGTGATATAAATTTTTTATCATAAATAATATGCTATTTATTATTTTTTTAAATTTTTAATTTTTCATCCATTATTTGTGATGTAAAATTCGCATCGCAAATAACAACTATTTGCAATGCAAAATTTGATATGTGTCGTATATAATATGTTATTTGTGACTAAAAGAGTTTTACATCGTAAATAGTTAATTATTTACGATGTAAAATTTTTTACGTCATAAATAATGATAGTTGCGATGAAAATATTTTTGTCATGAATAATTACGTTATGGAAACTTTATTTTCTTATAGTTCATTTCTTTTTTGTAGATGATTGTTTATTGGTAGGTCGGGCCACAGTTTAGAGCGCCACTAAATTCAGAACGATCATAGAAGATTATTGTGTTGCTTCAGGACAGAAGGTGAATTTCTTCAAGTCCTAAGTGCACTTCAGTCCGAGGATACCGACACAGCTTGGTCACTTGATTATGGAGAGACTGGGGGTTGCTGAGCACAGCAGGATACTATAGTACCTGAGAGTGCTTATCTCTGAACATAGATTGAGGAGGACCGAGGTTGTGGGGGCGGAGTATGCTGTTTGGAAGCGGATTGAGGGTTGATAGGCTCGGACCCTATCGATGATGGGTAGGGTTATCTTGATTAGGTTAGTACTTAGCTCCATATCTCTCTACCTTCTTTGGAATATAATCATGCCCAAGACCACTATTTGGAGGATTGAGCAACTATTCTAGAACTTTTTGTGGGGATCGAGGCCTGGTGGAGGTGGGGGTGTGCACTTCATGGCTTGGATGTGATGTGCCAGTCACTGTATGAGGGTGGACTAGAGATCCAATCCTTGGCCATTGGGCGAGAGGCTTTGATCGCTCGGCATGCTACCAGGTTCCTTCTTTATTCAGAGTCCATATGGAGTACGATGATGAGGGCTAAGTATGGCTCATAGCTTGTGGGCGGTGAAATCTAGACTGGTCGGAGGGCCTCTATCCTGTGGAGGGGGATCTGTGCACAGACCTCGAATATTATTCTCCAGATGAAATGGATGATTGGATAGGGTCGCTCTATTAGTATTCTCTATGACACTTGGATTAAGGACATGCCCCTGATCGGTGACCGGCTTTTGTCAGCTTCGAGTTGATTGACTTGATGAGGGTATCTGATCTTCTCCACACTGATGGTATAGGATGGGACCTAGCTGCAGTGCATTGTTTCTTCGATGAGCAGTTGGCCGGGCAGGCATGTGATGTCCTTGGCTGCTCTCCTGTACCCTTGTCTGGATATTAGGGTATGGGGTTTTTCTATTATGGTGAGACCCATCATCGGATCTCAATCGACTGTATCAACTAGAGGCCACTAGGTATCTGGATGGTGATTTGATTTGGCGTCTGAGGGTGCACCCAAGAGTGAGTCTATTCATTTGGAAGATCGCCTAGGAAAGGCTTCCGACCAAGACTATTCTGAGGAAGCATGGTATGGATATTCCAGGTATGTGCCCCAATTGTGATGGGAGGAGACAGTGGAGCACACACTCTTTCTATATTCTTCAGCTAGACAGGTTTGGTTTTTAATGGGGCTACATTATCGGCTTGTTCAGGCTGAGGATCCGGTTGGAGCCTTCATTGATCTACTAGGGCAGAGGGATGGAGGTGATGTATCTAGGAGGTTGCTATTCAGACTGCCTATATTATCTAGCATATCTGGTTGGTTAGGAACAGTGTTGTCTTTGAGTCCAGGAGATACTCGGTAAGGTTCATTCTCGAGAGAGCCTTGATCTTGGCATGAGAGATCCTGGATGTGATCTCTAGGCCTTTGGAGACCTGGACGTGCATCCTGCTCACGTAGCAATCTGACGGGTATTCATAGTTTGAGAGCTCCCACCTCCAAGATACCTGAAGATTAATTTTGTTAGAAGTGTTCAGAATGGAAGAGGCGGAGCAGGCTTTGTTATTCGAGAGCTCGATTCTAGACTGGTGGCAGCAGGGGGCCAATTCCTGATTGAGCCAATGGTCCCGGAGCGAGCT